>NC_089184.1:2637756-2806055 GCF_947507565.1 Oscarella lobularis
CATCCAGGACGTTTGCGTAGGGCAAGCGTTTGATAGTCGTCTGCTAAAAGAAATTATTAGCGACACAGTGCTTCTAAATTGAAGAAAAAAAAATAGAAGCCCCCATGAAGTGCGCGTATATTCAGAGCAGCACACCGAGTCTTGCACTCTAAAGACTACCACATAAGTACTGCATAGATATTATTCAATCTACGTCTTCGTCGAAAATTTGTGAAATATCGGGTCGAAGTCTTGGTGGAGGAGTCCTTATGCCCATTGTTTTGAATGCGTTTAGAAAAGATTCAGCCAATTGCACTTAATTGACCAACATTGCGTAAACGAATACATGAGACGCGTTTTAGACTCACATCGCTTTATACTTTGATGCTCCGGAGGCAACTGTTTGGTGTCTTCTTTAGCTCTGATCAGCAAATCTTGGCTGGCACTGAACTGTCCTTTCACACACAAGCACCTCACGTACTGAATAAGAACTTTTACAAGAAAAAAAATAACGAATAAAGAGTTTTCACAGAACCGCTTTGCAACTCACTGCCCATTCTCGCAGGGTTTCCAGTGGGAAGATTCTTAGAGTTGTCCCAGGCCATTTTCACCATCTCCAGAGCATCATCGTGTTTTCCCAGTGAGAAATAAGCCTCGCAAAGGAAAACGCACGCTTTGAAAGAAAAAGGTAAAACATTCGTTTCCGATTTGCTTAGTAAAAAGCATACCTAACGACAATTCATACTTTCCATCAGGATAAAGTTCGGTGTAAAGAGAAATCGACTCTTTCAAATAACGAACTACTTCCTGTTTTCTTTGCTCTGAGCGTGTGACGAGCAACTTTCCTTCACGCAAAGCATCTCCCAAAATAGCAAGGCCTGAATAAAAACATCAAAACCGAAAACACCATATCTTATTAGACAGAAGCACAGTTTGCTTTCTCGGTCAGAGTATCAACCCTCTGGGGTCCTTTTTCAAAGAGAGACAAACTCTCTCTAAGGAATTCAATGGATTCTTTGTGTTTTCCTGACATATAAAGAACTCGCCCGTGCCAGTAGAGCGCTAGGAGAAAAATTCGACTTGTCAAATCTAGCTGACATTCTACCAACCTTGTGGAACTCGAGGATGCTCGGGCGGACACACGGATCTTATGACGGAAAGGCCTTCGCGCGAGAAGTCACACGCTTGGGAATGACGGCCCATTTGAATCATACACAAGCTCATCTCATAACGCACTGCGAAAGAAACATGTAGAAAAGGTCTTCCTAAGGTAAACCGACTTACAAACGCCAATATCTTCGTGAGCGTCTGGGATCATTTCTTGGTAAATTCTCAGAGCTTCGAAATAATTCTCCACAGAATCGTCTAGCAAACCGCGCACTTTTTGACACCAACCAAGACACTGGTGACCTGGAAATTACAGAGTAAAATAAACCATAACGTAGCAGTAAAGCTCACTAACAGTTCGCAAGACAAATCCCAGGATCAAAGAGACCACTCTTCGCCAAAGAGAGAGCTTCCTGCAAAACTCTCAGCTCTTCATCAAATCGCTCCGAAACACTGTAGACACGTGAAAGTCGTAGATAAACTATAAAAGGCAGTGAACATAGAGTAAATTGAGCCATGACCAGCAATGTACTGTACCATTAAAAGTGCTGGCGGCGGCTACCGGAGTTTCGTACACAATAAACATTGACTAGTTTATGAAGAATCCATTCGGCGTACGTCATTGAGCCTTGGAGCTCTTGGTTTTGCGCCAGCAAGTACAATGCTATCAAACACACAAAGAAAACTAATATATAGTGTAGACGCAGTACGCATTGTCTACAAACCTTCCTCATAAAATACGACGTCAGAATCGGTAAGGTCTTCAGGAAACCGTCCTCCTAGGGATCGCCGAATATTCACGTCAACCTCTTCCAAAATCTTCAAGCAATATTGGCTTAACGCCAAGCCAAAGTAATCTAACGCAGAACGCGAGAAGAAAGAAGACATACAAACGAGTTTCACTTACAGTCTCTTCTTCTAAGTCGGATTTCTTCCTCAGAGAATCTCGTCGAGTTGGCTTCAAAAACGTCAACGCGAAGGGAGCACAAGAACCTTGCATCTTCGTAGTGCTTGTAAAGAAGCGCCAACTGACAGCTGTAGTCAACCAGTCCTGGATAGATACCGGTATCGTCATCGAGTATCCCCATTCTAAGCATCTTCTCCACAGTAGAATAGATGTGAGGCGTAAGGGAGAGAACAATCGGACTAATCAAACAATAGCTCAAATCGTTGATGGGAGGAAGACGTTTGAATAAAGCCTTGGAAACGGACTTTAAGACGCTGATAAAGTCGTCCGTATTTTCGGCCATCCGTTGCAGCATGCTTGCTTGAATCAAATGATGCATGGGGAAGGTGACAATCATATCGTTATCCAGACTACTGATCTGCTGGACAAGAGAACGTTCGTTCAAAATCTTAATGGCTTTCGAGATTTTGAACTCCTTATCGAGAGGATTCGTCTGAAAAGCAGCATCGGCGACGACGTCTTGAGGAATGTCACGCGACGACACGACAGCGCAGCACTTGAGAAGGTGATAACCCTCTTGAGATTCCTCGTCTCTCACGTCATCAAGATCCATCTCCCAAGTTAGAGACACGCGATGTTTCTCCCTCTCTTTGTAAGCGGTCTGTGCACGCAAAACTTGATCGCAATAATTGACGACATGTCGAGGGTCTAGACGAATGAACCCATTAATGTTGTAAATGTTGCGTTGCCTTAGATTCTCTTTGAGATGGGACAGATGAAAGTAACGCAAGAAAGTATCTAAATTCAACGCTGCCGCTTCCAAGCGCTTAGCCTCAGCATCAATCTTCCTCCAGTACTTCAGAAACGTGATCCTGTGCTGCTCAATGTATGTTCCCGCGTGTGATAAAGCCAATGGGAGACCGTCAACGGGAGGCTCAGCCGCAACTTTTTCTGCATACTTCTTCTCGTTGTAGTCGAGAGTTTGAAAAGAGTCTTTCGATTTTCCGGCCCAACGGAGAAGAGCAACAACGGCCTTTTGCTTTTCAAGAACGCTTAAGAGCAATGAGTTGACGTTTCGCTGATAGAAGATGTCGTGCGTCTGCGCTTTTCTCGTCGTAATGATGATGTGACAGGCATCGTGAGCGCCGGGCAAGATATCGTTGACAAAGCCAAAATCGTCAGTATTGTCAAGAAGAAGAAGACATCGAGGGCGATTTCTGATATAGCGCAGGAAAGCACGAAGTCACAGAACTGATGACGTCACGCTTGTTACTCAAATCACCACACCTCACAATCTATATGATGACAAAATGAAATCAATTTGTCGTGTAGAGATGAACACTTACGTTTTCTTTTAACCAAAACAGAAACGACGAATATGATTCGGTGTTGAAATAGAAAACGCCATCTGAATACGATTTGACGTATTGGTGAACGTATTTGAAAGCCAGAGTCGTTTTTCCTACTCCGCCAACACCCGAGATAATCGGGAAAATACACGTAAGATCAAAATCCACAATTTTGACAGCTAAAGCAGGCCTGAATTTTCTGATAATCGATTGGTTCAACGTGACTCGTTCTTGCTTTTCCGTTCCACAAATACCGTGCAATCTCTCTCAGTTCGTCGTCCCTTCCGTAAAATCGTCGGTCATTAACAACACAGCGGGGCAAAAGATCTAAAACAGAAATCTCACATTGATTAAATGACATTGAGACATTGAAAATGTCCCACCGCTGATACTCCTGTTCTCTTGGGGAATTTGTACACTTCGCCTTCTTTTGACGTTGCGCAGAACTTTTCGAATGCTTTCGACCGATGAAATACTCCGACCCTTAGCTGCACGATATTTCTCAAGCATGGCCCAGGCCATAAATTTAACGTTTAGACAACGGTTCAGGTGGTACTCCTCAATGCAGTCTAGTTCAGGCATTTCAAAGCCTAGAGAGGCACCTAGCTCCTTCCAGTAATGACCAACTTCTTCGAAAGCAAACTGATACAAAGACTTATCTAAAAAAAGATCAATAAATAGGTAAATTAAAAATAACGGAATAAATAAGGAAAACGGATGGAATATTGGTACAGCCCTATTTAGCTGACCATTACCGTAGTCTGCTTCTTTGAAGGTCCTGGAAGAGCTATATACTGAAGTGAGGCGTACGTAAACCTTAGAGTCGTCGTAAGAATAGGATTATCGAGCTTACGCTCTCTAGCCACCACTGGGTCTTTTGCAGAAGTCTTCAAAAAGAGCCTTAGCACAACGCTGTATGAATAGATTCTAAGACGACGCCCCCTTTCTCCATCTATCTTTGGTCTCTCACTTGCAGGAAGAAGTGTCGTCTCTGGTCGATTTGCGCAAACGACGAAGTTTCCGGCTACTTAGTCGATTCTCACAAGCAATATTTCGAAGCAAATCGATGCACTGCATCCCGACTGGGCGAAGAACGAAGGGGGGAAAATGCATGCGCGATAGACTCTGAATGACGTCATCTTACATTACGGTTCAGTTGCATGGAATACAAATCCTTCGATTAGAAAACCCGTCCTAAAATTGCCAAATTGAAATAAGGAACGAATGAGATAGAGACTCTGAACCTTGAGTAATATATATTATATCCTGAAAGCGAAGTTTGAGACAAAAATTCACACTTGACTTGCTAACGTCACCCTCTTACAAAGGACAAACAGCTTCACCTCCTCAAGAGAAAACGCGGCAAAGAAGAGCTAAACTTCTATGATATCACTTAATACAGCTAGGCCAAGCCAACACGATACAGCACTTTGGGACCTTCAACAAAGTAGCAATTGCATACGCAAACCTAAGTATGAATTAACAGCTGTACAAATACCATTCACTCTCACTTAGGCTATATACAAATGATGGTAAGGGCAGGCCTTCAAACAACCAAGTGAGGCGTCTGGACAGCTGCGTACACATTTCTTCATGACGAAGAGACAGCCTTGTGCTGTCACGGCGCTGAGCAACAGATATAAGATATCAAAATGAAGATCTCTAAGAAATGGTGGAGATCAATTAAATCCAAGTTACACATCGTGTACGTACTAATCGACGAGAGGACGCTTCGTCATTTCGAATCGTTTTGCTGACTGATCCAAGTAAGAAATTCTCTTTGATGTAAGGAGGCACGTGAAGCATGCAAAGCACCGTCTTTGGTGAGGAGAACGACGACGAGAGGCGCGAGAAGAGGAGACGAGCGAACGTATAAATGAAGATGAGCGAGAACGGTCATGCAAGATTTTGAGACACGTCACGCGGCCTGATGACGTCAAAAACTTGAAATTCAAACAACGCGTGGGCGAAAGCTTTAGGGCAGCTCAAACGACTCCGGGAGAAAATCTGCTGAGCACGGCGCTGGGGATGCATGAGCCACGGCGCACGTGATGGGCCGCAGGTTCGAATCCCGAAGCGTGATCGTTTTTTTCTTTTTTTTTCTTCTTTCTTTTTTTTCTCTGTACCTAAACGGCGATATATGATCACCCGCGACTGTGGCTTAACCGCCCGTAGCATGGCGGTTCCAAGGGGGCGAAGCCCCCCTCTACGACCTATGCTCATTGGGGCGGTTAAGCCCGGAGCGGGGCCGCCACCGATACCAGTAAGGTTTAGGGTTAGGGTTGGGTTAGGTACATGAAAAAAACGCTTTTTAAGCTCTCTAGGTTAGGTCCATACTCTATAGTGCGCTAAACGATTTCTTCCCCTCGGTTACCGTGCGCTACCTGTTACAGTTACGGTGAGTTACTTTACCGTGACTCTAGCCACAGCGCACAAAAAAACCTCCTTTTCCCCCCTTTCTTGCTTGCGGACTTGAAAAATGCGTAACTGACGACTTTCCTGCATCAATTTATCACTCTTTAGCTAAAAAAGTAGCAGATTCCAGTAGAAAAAACGTGAATCGATTTTTTTCTTTCTTATGATGCTTCGAATCTACTCAAAATCGTAGCGGTTGCGCTGTAGATGTCGTTTAAAATGGATAAAAAATGACAGAAGAGAGGTGCAGTGGAAGAAGGAGGGTGGTCATGGTTCGGGAGGCCTTTCCTCGTTTCCTCGCATACGAAAAATTCGAAAAAAAGGGTATGCGCAGTTGTACTTTTAGAGGATCAAAACCTGCGCGTATGATCTTTTCTGGGACTTGTGGCCAATGGCGACCGATCGCCCATTTCTTACGCCTACAATGGAGTTCGAATTTCGGCCTAAAATGGGGACAGGTTTCTTCGAACGGTATTGGGTCTCAAGAAAGGACCCGATTTCTCCGAAGCAGGATAGGAGAAAGAGTTGCCCAATTGAATTTTAGCGGTCTATTTGGCTTCTTCAGTTTCCACGAGAAAAATTGCTTCACCGAGTCGACAACCGAGACGATTTGTCTCATTCGACGATGCAATCGAACTGGCTCAATCCGTACAACACTCAAGAAAAGAACTGCGCGTGCGCACTGGTTGAGAAATGGCGTGGGTTCCTCAAATACTTCGCAAAAACGACTCCCCCGACTACGACTCTCTAACCATTCAACCCGAGGAACGGCGTTCTCATGAATTCGCGTTGGTCGACGATCATCTTCATCTCATCGGTGGCTTGGACGGATCAAAATGCTTTCCCCGCGATGAAATCTTTGTGATGAATGTTCGAAGTACGGAAAAGCAGTGGATCCGTCGATTGACTGGAGGTCGAACGATTCCTCCACCTTGTGAGGGAGCACGATGTGTTGTCATCGACAAAATGATCTACTCATACGGGGGAGAGACAGACAACGGTCGTCGCCTAGGAATCGTTTATCGTCTCGATCCGAAGAAAATGGAATGGATCGAAGTAGCGACGCCTATCGGAGGAAAGAAACCGCACGAACGCTCCGAATGCTGTTTGTGTGCGATTGGATCAAGAATGATCATGTTTGGGGGAAAGAGCGAAACGGAGATCCCTCGTCATCAACTCCAGTCTGGGGCAACTCTGGATCAATACGACTGTAGTAATGACATTTATGAATTTCGACTTGAAGAGGGAAATGAAAAAGGTGACTCGATTTAATATCAATTTGATAATAATTTGAAATATGAACTAGGAATGTGGTTCGATTTGAAATTAAGTGGAACACGACCAAAACCACTTGCTGGCGCTGCCATGGCAACCATTGACAAGCATCGAGCATTACTTCATGGAACGGACGTGGAGAAAGAATCTCACTCTATTTTAATAAATTTAAATCGCAAGGTAAATCTGCGTAATTAAATAATAGATATGTTTAGCAATATTTTTAGTTGTGGACAATCATTGATTTCAATGTGAAACTATCACCGAGATACAGTCATGCAATTTGTCAATTAGTGACAGAAGGATTAGAAGACGAATCACATTGTCTTCTCGTTGGCGGTAAAATGTTCGACAAAACAAATTCTGACTATGTTTACATTCTGGATTGTGACAATTCCAAAGCATATCAGGTTGCGATAATTTTACTTTTATTAAATTTTAATGATTATTTGTTAAGATGGACGTCGATCCGCAATTGGGAAAAGTTTGGTTTCACACATGTCATTGTGTGCAGAACGAAAACAAGACTACTGACGTCATTGTCTGTGGTGGTATCAATTGGAATTTGTCTTATAGGCCTATTTTAAGCTGCTTTTGTCTTGGTATATAAATTTTATTCGACTTATGAGCGTTTAATGAATCATGTTTTCAGACGTGAAGAACGAGCCGTACATGAAAATTGAACGAGAAATTCTCTCGTCGAGACTTGCGTCAGCTCGTGCAGCAACTTCATCTCCGCGTCTTTCACTTCCAAGTCACAGAGAAGATATTGCAGTGATGCGACGCGAGCTAGAGCATTTGCGACGAAGGTGCTCTGAATTGACCGAAGAAAAATCCTCTATCAGGTTATTTATTATGTTTAGTATGATTTTAATTATATCTTACTTTTTTAAATTTAGAAATGAATTGGCCTCTGCCCAACGTCAAATCACTCAAATAAGGTTACCTAATTGATATATTAAATATTATTCATCTATAACTTCTCTATAAAATTAATTCTTAGCGTGAATTTTTTGTGGTTTTAGAAAAGAACTGAACTCTTCTTATTGTCTTGTTGAACGTAAAGAGGGAGAATTGACTCAGATCAGGTCATTTTTTAAAATTAATAAAAAAATTTGGTGTCATCTTTTAATAATAGGCAAGAATTGGCGTCTGTTCAAGGAGAAGCATCTTTTGCTCAATGTCGTCTCTAACAGGAAAAAGACCTGCAGATTGCTTCAATTCGGTGGCCACGAAAAAAATAGGCTAAGCCAATAGTTGATATATTTATTGTTTTTAGAGGGGAACTGGCCACTTCTCAACGGCTTGCACAGGGTAAAGACGGAGTGATTGCTCAAATCAGGTCATTGAGAGTAATGCTTCATAAATAAATTATTAAATGATGTTTTACCTCTTTGCAAAATAAAAAGAGAAATGTTTATTGATAACGTGAAGTGCTTTTAATTTAGAGAAGAACTGACGTCTTCCCAACGTCGTCTGCAGGTTAAAGAAAAAGAAATTATTCAAATAATAAGAAGGTATTATCCGTTCTGTGAACTACCTGCTCCAAGGGAATGTTATTCTGTTTGTATAGGAAAGAACTCGCTGGTTCTAGACTAGGAGGTGAGAAGAGATAGTGTAGTTTTTGGCTTCTTTATATTCATTTCATGCAGATGCACTTCCAAAGGAAATCAACAAGCCCCTCACTCACGTCGTCGCGACACTAGTTGAAGCAAAATGGGATAAGTTTCTTCTCTGCTTGGGACGAAAATCCAGTGCAATAGCGCAGTACAAACAAAAATCTGAAGAGAATTTTGTTCGTGCCATTTGGATCATAGATGATTGGGTTGCAGAATGCGGTCGAGAGGCAACGGCAAATGCTCTTATTGAAGCGTGTGAGGAGTGTGGCATTCACAAAGATACCATTGAAGCTGCTTATAGAAAGAAGTCGAAGTCGTGAAAATTCTCCATAATTAATTTCTTGCTTTTTGTTTTAAATTTTGTTTTTACTTTTTTGTACAGGGTATGATTTTTGCTTTTTTGGATTGCGCTTCTGTGTTTGCGATTGCGCAAATTGTCGTTGCTAGGCATGTGACTGTTTACAACATGGCGACGACAAGACGATCTCCGATCTTACCGCGGAGAAATACTAGCGGCTCAACGTCATCGAAAACACTAAATTCGCTGAGACCACACCGCAAATACTTTCCAGGGGGATCGCCTCGCCAGTTACCGCCCGATCCTCGACCTAAACAGACATCGAGCTACAAAAACGAGTCAATGAGAGCGCTAGCCGGCCGCCACGAGCCAGTAAAAGTTACTACGCCATTCAGGAACGACGCCAGTTCTCGTAATTAAGGCACAGGCGCTCGCTCCGATTACGTCCCTGCTTCCACACCAAGAATTCCTCTAGTGTCTAAGACATTAGATGCGAGCTATATAGATACAGGCTCAGATTATCGTCACAGCTCTCTTCGACGATCGAATAGCATCGAATCAATTCCATCTCATGTAACTGTAACTCGTTCGCGTTCGAATTCGTCAAAGGACGATTTTCTACTGAGAGAAACGAAACTCACGTCATTATCAAGAGAAAAATCGACTTGGGACGAGATCGTGGCAATAGTCCAACGACGTTAGTGAGAGGCGGTGTTAGCTATTAATTAATGTGTATACTTGAAATTCTGACGTGTTTTTTTAAATCAGAGAAGAGCTGACGTCTTCTCATCGTCTGGTACAGCATGAAGACGGAGAAATAGCGCAGGTCGGATTATTTATTGAAAGTGGTAATTTATTTAGTGACGTACATTTTTTTTATTCAGAAATGAACTGGGCTCTGCCCAGCGTCTTCGGAATGGTGAAAACGAAGAAATCACTCAAATGAGGTTAATAAATATTGTGAATGTTGTCAATCGTTATGTGCATTCATTTTGTGTACATAATGTATTTTTTATCGTGATTCTTTTTATTTTAGAGAAGAACTGACCTCTTTTCATCGTCTTTTGGAGCAAAAAGACGGAGAAGTTACTCAGATCAGGTTATTTATTTAAAGGAATTTAAATTTGATGTCAGCTCTAATTATATAGGCAAGAATTGGCGTCCGTTCAAAGAGAAGCATTATTGGCCCAACATCGTTTTGAGCAGCAAATTTTTCGAAAAGACGAACAGATTTCATCCATTAGGTTTTTAGAGAAACCTTATTAAATATATTTACCATAATAAATATAATAAATATAATAGTACTGTAACCACATATTATTGTCTTTAGAAAGTAACTGACGTTAGTGCAACGTCACAGTGTCATTTAAATCTGAGCGTGATTTTTTTGTAACTTCAGAGGTGAAGTGACCTCTTCTCATCGTCTTCTTCAGCAGAAAGACGAAGAAATGGCTCAGATCAGGTTATTTAATTAATAAGAATAATAAATGTATATGGTATCAGCTTTTAAATTATAGGCAAGAATTGGCGTCTGTTCAAAGTGAAGCGTATATAGCTCAACGTCGTCTTGAACAGCAAAAAGACGAACAGATTTCTTCTATTTGGTTTTGAAGAGATTTTTGATTAAGACGGTTACTGACAATTTATTGGGTCTACCATAGGCAAGAACTGGCCTCTTCTCAACGCCTTGTGTATATCGTAAGGAAGAAGACATAGCTAATATCAGGTTATTGAAAGTAATACCTAGCAATGTTTCTTACTTTTATATTTTTCAGGGAGGACCTCTTCACATCTCAACGCCTTGTCGAACAAAAAAATGAAGAAATTGCAGTTTCTTTGATGCGCTATGAAGCCCTAGAGGCGTCCCGTGACGAGATAAAAAGAAACCTCGACGCATTCACTGACGTGCTAAACATCAATTCCGATGAAGTCCATCTCTCAAATAAAAGTCTCGGCTCAGGATCATTTGCAGGTAGACACACTACAAATAATGATTTATATTTGACTCTAATATCGCTTAAATAAATCAATCAGGCGTTTCTGTTGGGCGTTGGCGCGAAATGCGAGTCGCCGTCAAAAAATTCACGACCTCATCATAAGTCAACGCAACGAAGCAATGTTCAAACGAGAAGTTGTGGTATGCAGTCGTCTCCACCATCCCAATATCATGGTCGTATGTGGAGCGGTCATGACCGAAGGAGCACCCCTTCAAATCGTCATGGAATTACTCGAGGGATCGGTCAGCGAAGTCATCGACGCCGCTCACGCTTCCAGGTCCTATCTGACCATTTACGAGCAGCTGTCTATTGCCATGGATATGACGTCAGGAATCGCATATCTTCATCAGATTCGTCGTCGACCCTACGTCCACGGTGACATACGCCCGTCGGATGTTCTCGTTACACGAGACATGAAGGTGAAAATAGGTGATTTAGGAGCGGCGCACATTATCGAGAGTTCTCTGTCCGCTGGTCCCATGAGCCCTCCTTATCTCGCTCCAGAAAGAGCGCCACTGTCTTGCGGCACTGCCACTTCGAGCACGTTGAGTAGCGACGTGTACAGCATGGGCGTTTCATTACTTGAAGTATTCACGGGTGTGGGTCCTATTCCAGAAGAGAGGAACACTCAGTTGGGTCTTCTCGCTAATCGTTCCAATTTATTCGTACTCTGCAGTCGTTTAATAAGTCGCGATCCTGCTAAACGATTCTCAGCACAAACGTGTTTTGAAACTCTCAAAATTTATTTTGGTCAACATGAAAAGCGTTTGTCTGAACGTGAACTTATAACAGCGAAACGATTGGTTAATGGGGTGTTTGGGAAAGACACTCACAAAGTCATTCTCCTCAATATTTCCTTGAACTAACGTTCAATTTTGATTTTAAAGTTTGCTTTTTTGTGTAATTTCGAAAGGAGCTCTTCAAAACGTGAAAGATATTTTTTAGAATTATCTCAAAAATTTCACTGTTTTTTTGTGCTGCCTTGCCCTTCTATATTATTTGTTTTTTGTTCATTTTTGGTTGTATTTTTGATTTTATATTAATGCTGCTGGTTTGCCTCTTGCTAGTTTAATTTCATCTTAATTATACTGTATAGAGAAACGACAACTGTTTAATGCCTCAATGTATAAAGATATAACTACTCTTAATTAATTGTAAGAAGTATGGGAATGTCCTTGTTGTAACTGCTCATACAATGCATGAAAACAATCAGTCGCGTTTTTGCTTTGAAACATTCATTCATAAGTCATTAGCTTTTTTCTTAAATATCGGGACAACTTACAGCGTCTGAGATATTACTCCTTTAATTATGATCTTCGACTGCCCGTATGTCCGGGTAGGGTAAACGGCTTTTCCAGAAAAAAGCGAGCAAAAACTGTTTACCCTACCCGGACATACGGGCCACTGAAATTTGAAATTTTTGAGACACGCGATAAAACAGCATTTTGTTCTAACCTTTATTATTAGAAGTTACACAGAAAAATGCATTTTCTTTCGCATTCCCCATTGCCCTTCTGCGCCTCGGAGTATGTGAAGAAGATATGAGAACAGCAATTCTTTTATTAAAATAAATTACCAAACCTAGACAACTGCAGTTAGTAAATTATTTTTTAACAAGGTGAACACCCTTTATTAAAATTTCATTTCCTTCTTAGACCTCCCCCGATTCCTAAACGAATTGCCTAACCGACACAAATATTTTCCTCTGGCAAACCACCCTTTCTCTTGGTTCTCCCGTCCGCTAAAAATTAATTAAGCAAATTTCACTGAAAAACGACTTGATTTAAATATGATAAATCAAGAGCAATCAAGAGCACATACTAAAAGTATGGTCAAATTATAAAGAACGACAATGTAAAATCTCCTCATCGGACAGCTGAGTCTTCCTTCTGCCACAACAAAAGAAGAAGCAAACCAACTGACACCCAAAAAATAATCTAGGCACTTATCTGATGCTTCACAGGTAACGTGCCTCCAATGACGTAACCACTCTAACGTCTCTCCCACTCAAACAAACCACCCTATGAAACGAACATGAATTTGAACACTAGGACGTAATGAACGTTGTTAATTCCAAAGTATTCTACCTATCATAGTCCTTGCCTTGAGATGTTTTCATTCCCAAGCCCAAGTATATCAAGTAGACAGGTGAGAAATGACTTTCACGGTTTGACAGCGAGACGCTTGTGAGGAATGAATTGGAAACGCGCCTGGCCGTGATATTAATTCAACTAGTCTAAATATAAAATAAATTCAAACTCGAAAGTAGATTATAATAACTTTAGGCAACCATTAGATCTGCAGAAAATAGCTCTGAACACTCTTCTATTCCATCATTAGATGCCGCCTGAAGACGAGACCCTATTAATAACGTTCACAAACCGAAAGAGAGAGAAAGAATCCTCTCTTTCTCTCAGCCTACTCTCTCTCATACCTCAGATTCTTGTCTTCGTCGCTTGCAACCATTCGTAACATGTTCAATTGATCTTTAGAGGTCTATTTGGCTTCTTCGTCGACGCCGAAGTAACGATTTCGCTGCACAATTCTGTTTAAACGATGCTTCAGCGAGAAAACACGTCGACAACGTCAAATTCGACAAAGCAATCGAACGGGCTCAATCCAGAACATTCTATATCTCCTACTTAATCTCTGGTGCACAAAGAAAGACGAACCTTTCCTGCGCGTGCGCACTCGTTGCCAGAGAAATGGAGTGGCTTCGTCAAATCTATGGTCAAATACTTCAAAAAAACGACTCCCCGTACGACGACTCGCAAACTATCGCACCCGAGAAGCGGTATTCTCTTGAATGCGCGTTGGTCGACGATGATCTTCATGTCTTCGGTGGCCGCGATGGATCAAAATACTTTCCCCGCAATAAAATCTTTGTGATGAATGTTCGAAGAGCGGAAAAGAAATGGATCCGTCGATTGACTCGAGGTCGAATGATTCCTCCACCTTGTAGGGGAGCACGATGTGTTGTCATCAACAAGATGATCTACTCATACGGGGGAAGAACAGAAGAGGGTCGTTCCCTGGGAATCGTTTATCGTCTCGATCCGAAGAAAATGGAATGGATCGAAGTAACGACGCCTATATATATCATAGGAGGAAAGAAACCGCACGAGCGCTCCGAATGCTGTTTGTGTGCGATTGGATCAAGAATGATCATGTTTGGGGGATGGAGCGAAAAGAATATTCCTCGTCATCAACTCCAGTCTGGGGCAACTCAGGATAAATACAAATGGAGTAATGATATTTATGAATTTCGACTTGAAGAGAGAAATGAAAAAGGTGACTCGATTTAAGATCAATTTGATAATAATTTGAAATATAAACTAGGAATGTGGTTGGATTTGAAATTAAGTGGAACACGACCAAAACCACTTGTTTTCGCTGCCATGGCAACCATTGACGAGCATCGATTATTACTTCATGGAAGGGACGCGGAGAATGAATCGCACTCTATTTTTATAAATTTAAATCGCAAAGTAAACCTGCGTAGTTAATTAAATACTAAATATGTTAACAATATTTTTAGTTTTGGACTATCATTGATTTCAATGTGAAACCATCACCAAGACAGTACCATGCAATTTGTCAATTAGCGACGGAAGGATTAGAAGACGAATCAATTTGTCTTCTCGTTGGTGGTCACCTGGTCGACAAAACAAATTCTGACTATGTTTATGTTCTGGATTGTGCCCATTTCAAAGCATATCAGGTTGTTATAATTTTACTTTTATTGAATTTTTAATTATTATTTGTAAAGATGCACGTCCATACAAAATTGGGAGGAGTTGTTTGTCACACATGTCATTGTGTGCAGAACGAAGACAAGACTACTGACGTCATTGTCTGTGGTGGTGTCAATTGGGATTTGTCATATAGGCCTATGCCTATTTTAAGCTGCTTTTGTCTTGGTAAATAAACTGTTATCGACTTAGTGAAGTTGAATAAATAATGTTTTGCAGACGTGAAGAACGAACCGTACATAAAAATTAAACGAGAAATTCTCTCGTCGAGACGGGAGTCAGTTCGAACAGCAACTTCATCTCCGGGTCTTTCACTTCCAAGTGACAGAGAAGATATTGAAATGATGCAACGCGAGCTAGAGCATTTGCGACGAAGGTGCTCTGAATTGACCAAAGAAAAATCGTCTCTCAGGTTATATATTATGTTGTATACTATTGTAAAGTATAACGTAACTTTTTGTTGTTCAGAAATGAACTGGTGTCTGCCCAAAGTCTCCTGCAAAATGAAATCACTCAAATTAGGTTAGTTAATTTTGTAAATATTTTTAATTTTTGTTTTCACTGTTTAATTTGAATCATGTTGTGGATTTTGTTGCTTTCAGAGAAGAACTGACCTCTTCTCATTGCCTTGTTGAGCGCAAAGACGGGGAAATTGCACAGATCAGGTTATTTATTGAAAGTAACAAATAAATTTAGTTTCAGCTTTTAATTATAGGCAAGAATTGGCGTCTGTTCAAAGAGAAGCATCTATTGCTCAGCGTCGTAAAGACGAGCAAATTTCTTCCATCAGGTTCCAAAGAGAAATACATAGTATAACTTTAAAAATTTTCTTCTTTGCAGGGAGGAACTGACGTCAGTGCAACGCCACCGTAGTGTTTCATTGACACGCTGCGAAATCCTTGAAGCATCTCGTGACAAGATGAAGCGAAGCCTCGACGAGTTCACTGACGTGTTGAACCTTAGTCCTGACGAAGTTCACCTGTCAAGCCAAAACCTCGGTTCAGGATCTTTTGCAGGTGAATGTCATAAATAGTTATTTATTTAAATTTAATTTTTATTGCGTATATCACTAAGGCGTTTCCGTGGGTCAATGGCGCGGAATGAGAGTCGCTGTGAAGAAAATCCACGACCTCATTACAAGTCAACGCAACGTGGCAATGTTTCGACGAGAAGTGCTCGTATGCAGTCGTCTCCATCATCCCAGTATAATGGTCGTATGTGGAGCGGTCATAACCGAAGGATCTCCTCTCCAAATCGTCATGGAATTACTCGAAGGATCCGTCAGTGAAGTCATCGACGCCGCCCACGCATCTGGATCCTATTTCACCAATTACGAGCAGCTGTCTATTGCCATGGATATGACGTCTGGTATATCGTATCTTCATCAGATTCGTCCTCGACCCTACGTCCACGGCGACATTCGCCCGTCAAATGTTCTCGTCACGAGAGATATGAAGGTAAAAGTGGGTGACTTGGGAGCGGCTCATATGATCGAGAGTTCTTTGTCCGCTGGTCCAATGAGCCCTCCTTATCTCGCTCCAGAAAGGTTGCCTGAGTCTAGCAGTCCTGCCACTTCGAGCACGTTGAATAGTGACGTGTACAGCGTGGGCGTGTCATTACTTGAGATCTTCACGGGTGTGGGTCCTATTCCAGAGGAGAGAGAGACTCAGCTTGATGCTCTTGCTAGTCGTCCTGATTTATTCATGCTTTGCTCTTGCTTGATTGGTCGTAATCCCGCCAATCGAATGTCAGCACAAAGGTGCTTCGAAACGCTAAAAGTTAATTTTGTCGAACATGAAAGGCGTTTGACAGCTGAAAAAATTCTCACAGCAAAGCGAATAGTTAGTGGCGTTTTTGAGGGAGACACTCATAAGGTCATTCTCCAAAAAATATCAATCGATTGAACGTTTATCTGTGCTTTGTTCCCTGTTTTTGATGTTTCTCCGCATTTCTCTAGACTTTTATATTTGTAGTTTTAGTACTTGTTTGACGAAAATACTTTTTAACATAACGTTATTTCGTATTTCTCTGTTTATGAGTACTCTTTCTCGACGGAAAATGACTTTGTTGATTATTTGTAACTGTTATTTTTTCTAAACAAATTCCAACCTCTTGGCTTCGTTAATTAATTAACTAGACTCGAGGGAATTTACTGACACTGGGAGAACATGTGTGCCTTTAGTTGGGAGCCCGTATATCGGGGAAGGGTAAACCGCTTTTGAAGAAAAACACGAGAAAAACCGTTTACCCTACCCCGACATGTAGGCCACCAAAGATTGATAATATTAATGCTATGTTGTAACACGCGAAAGAACAGCAATTCGCTAAAACTTTAATTATTAATAAATTACCAAAACTAGACAACTAAAATCTGTTGAATATTTCTCAACAAGTACCGCCAGCAAAGCACACATAAAATTTCAATCTTGTCGTATCCTTCCTTAGACCTCCGCCTCATTCCTAAACAAATTACCTAACCAATATAATTTTTTTTCTTAGAATTCTGGCCAACTACCCTTTCTCTTGGTTCTCCCGTTCACCAACAATTAGGCATCTCTAATTAAAAATGATTCGATTTGAATACAGTACCGTATAGCCCAATTAAAAAAACGACCATGTAAAAGTACTCGTCGCACCGCTGAGCAACAAAAGAAGCAAAGCCACTAACATCCAAAGAATAACTTAGGCACTTATCCTCTTCATTCCCACTCAAAACACACTACCCAATAAATCGAGCACGGATTTAAGCTAGAACCTGGAAAATTCCAAAGTATCTCACCTATCATAAACCTTGCCTTTGAAATGCTTTCATTCCCAATCATTTCCCAAGTATATAAAGAAGATATAGGAACTCGGGTGGCGATGTGTCACAGCTTGTGAGGAAGGGCTTTCACGGCCGGACAGCGTAACGCTTGTAAGGAATAAATTTGGAGACGCTTACGGCCGTGAAAGTGATTCAAATGGTCTAAATATGAAAATCAAATCAAACTCTGAAAAAGATTATTAATTTTAGAGAACCCTATTATCAGCCAAAATTTCTGCTAATCCATCATTGTATGCCGCCTGAAGACAAGACCCTATTAATAACGTTCACAAACCGAATAAGAGAGAAAGGGGCCCCTCCTTTCTTTCTCTCTTTCTACTCTCTCTCATACCTCAGTTTCTTGTCTTCGTCGCTCGCCACCATTCGTAAGTTGCCCAATTGATCTTTAGCGGTCTATTTGGCTTCTTCGTCGACGCCGAATCTAACGATTTCGCTGCACAATTCTGTTTCCACGAGAAAAATTGATTCACCGAGAAAACACGTCGAAAATCGAGACGATTTGTGTCTTATTCGACGATGCAATCGAACGGGCTCAATGCAGAACATTCTGTGCAACACACGAAATCTCTACTGCGCGTGCTCACTGGCTCCCAGAGAAATGGCGCGGCTTCTTCGCAAAAACGACTCCCCCGCAGACGACTCTCAAACCATCGCACCCGAGAAACGGTTTCATAATGAATGCGCGTTGGTCGACGATCACCTTCACGTCTTCGGTGGCTTCGATGGATCAAAATACTTTTCCCGCAATGAAATCTTTGTGATGAATGTTCGAAGAGCGGAAAAGAAGTGGATCCGTCGACTGACTCGAGGTCGAACGATTCCTCCACCTTGTAGGGGAGCACGATGTGTCGTCATCGACAAGATGATCTACTCATACGGGGGAGAGACAGAAAAGGGTCTCTTCCTGGGAATCGTTTATCGTCTCGATCCGAAGAAAATGGAATGGATCGAAGTAGCGACGCCTATCGGAGGAAAGAAACCGCACGAACGCTCATTATGCTGTTTGTTTGCGATTGGATCAAGAATGATCATGTTTGGGGGAGAGAGCGAAAAGAAGATTCCTCGTGATCAAATCCAGTCTGAGGCAACTCAGGATAAATACGATTGGAGTAATGATATTTATGAATTTCAACTTGAAAAAGGAAATGAAAAAGGTGACTCGATTTAATATCAATTTGATAGTAATTTGAAATATAAACTAGGAATGTGGTTGGATTTGGAATTAAGTGGAACACGACCAAAACCACTTGTTGTCGCTGCCAAGGCAACCATTGACGAGCATCGAGCATTACTTCTTGGAACGGACGTGGAGAATGAATCTCACTCTATTTTAGTAGATTTAAATTGCAAAGTAAACCGGCGTATTTAAATAATAAATATGTTTAGCAATATTTTTAGTTGTGGACAATCATTGATTTCAATGTGAAACCATCACCAAGACATGGCCATACAATTTGTCAATTAGTGACAGAAGGATTAGAAGAAGAATCGATTTTTCTTCTCGTTGGTGGTCACATGGTTTTCGAAACAAATTCTGACTATGTTTGCGTTCTTGATTGTGGCAGTTCCAAAGCATATCAGGTTGTTATAATTTTACTTTTATTTATTTTTTAATGATTTTTTGTAAAGATGGACGTCGATCCACAATTCGGAAAAGTTATGTTTCACACATGTCATTGTGTGCAGAACGAATACAAGATTACAGACGTCATTGTCTGTGGTGGTATCAATTGGGATTGGTCATATAGGTCTATTCTAAGCTGCTTTTGTCTTGGTAAAGAAATTTTAATTCACTTATGGACGTTTAATGAATCATGTTTTGCAGACGTGAAGAACGAGCCGTACATGAAAATTAAACGAGAAATTCTCTTGTCGAGACCGGCGTCAGTTCGTGCAGCAACTTCATCTCCGCGTCTTTCACTTCCAAGTGACAGAGAAGATAGTGAAATGATGCAACGCGAGCTAGAGCATTTGCGGCCAAGCTGCTCTAAATTGACCGAAGAAAAATCGTCTATCAGGTTATATGTTATGTTGTATACTATTGTAAAGTTTAACATAATTATTTTGTCTTTCAGAAATGAACTGGTCTCTGCCCAAGCTCTCCTGCAAAAAGAAATCACTCTGATTAGGTTAGTTGATTTTGTAAATATTGTTGATCTTTGTTTTCACTATTTAATTTCAATCTGAACGTAAATTTTTTGCTTTTAGAGAAGAACTGACCTCTTCTCATCGTCTTGTTGAGCGCAAAGACGGAGAAATTGCACAGATCAGGTTTTTTATTGAAAGTATTAATTAAATGAATTTTGTTTCAGCTTTTAATTATAGGCAAGAATTGGCGTCTGTTCAAAGAGAAGCATTTATTGCTCAACGTCGTCTTGAACAGGAGAAAGACCAGCAGATTTCTTCCATTCAGTAGTCACGAAAATAGGTTCTGCCAATAGTGTATATATTTATTGTTTTAGACAGGAATTGGCCACGTCTCAACGGCTTGCACAGGGTAAAGATGGAGTAATTACTCGCATAAGGTCATTGGAAATGATTTCTAATAATTAAAATAATAATTTTTTATATTTTTTGAACAGGGAGGAACTCGCGTCATGTCAACGATTTTAGAGTGAAAAGATGCAGAAATTTGTCTTATGAGGTATACAAAACAACGTCGTCTTGAACAGCAAAATCACTTTCATCAAAGTGAATATATATTTGAATTTTTTTCATTTTCTTTAGGGATGAACTAGCGACAGTGCAGCGTCACCATAGTGTTGCATTGACACGCTGCCAAACTCTGGAGGCATCTCGCAACGAAATGAAACGACGCCTTGAAGAATTCACTGACGTATTGAACATCAGCGAAGATGAAGTACACCTGACTGGCCAAAAAGTGGGAACAGGAGGATTTGCAAGTAAGAAATAAAATCATAAAATTTCAGTTAAAATTGTGTATTATATTTCACTCAGGCGTTTTCGTGGGCCGTTGGCGCGGAATGACAGTCGCAGTCAAAAAAATCCACGACCTGATCACGAATCAACGCAACGTGGCATTATTCGAACAAGAAGTCCTCGTCTGCAGTCGACTTCATCATCCCAACATCATGACCGTTTGCGGAGCGGTGATGGCGGAAGGAATTCCTCTCCAAATGGTCATGGAATTACTCGAGGGATCAGTGAGCGAAGTCATCGACGCAGCTCACACTACCGGCTCTTATCTGACAATTTACGAGCAATTGTCTATTTCCATTGATATGACGTCAGGTATTTCATATCTTCATCAGATTTGTCCGCGTCCCTACGTCCACGGTGACGTCCGCCCGTCTAATATCCTCGTCACAAGAGATATGAAAGTCAAAGTGGGCGACTTGGGAACGGCTCATCTGATTGAGAGTTCTCTGTCTGCTGGCCCTGTCAGTCAGCAATATCTCGCTCCGGAAAGGTCACCGCGTTCTGACGGCACTGCCACTTCGAGCTCGTTGCCCAGCGATGTGTACAGTGTTGGCGTTTCTTTGATAGAGATCTTCACCGGGGTGGGTCCCATTCCTGAAGTGAGGCAGACTCAATTAGACGCTGTCGCTAATCGTCCTAATCTTTTAATGCTATGCTCTCGTTTGATTGATGATGACCCTAACAATAGACCCTCAGCGCAAGAATGCTTTGATGCGCTGAAGAATGAGTTTAGTGACAGTCAAAGTCGTTTGTCAGCGCTTGGGCTGTTTCCAACGCTGCGACTGGTGAAGGGAGTTTTTGGAAGAGACAGTCACAAAGTCGTACTGTCAGGTTCTTTTTATTAATAACTCCAATTTCTGCGTTGTTTTTCGGGCTTGGCAGCTTGTTTTCATCAATTATTTTTGACATGTATTTTTTGATATTGTACAATGATTGCATGTCCTCTAAAAATTCATATCCAATCTTCTAGAAAAAGGCGGTGCTGGTAGCTTGATCGAGGCTTTGCGTCCGTTTGAAAATCTTCCTTTTCGAGCAATTAGTTGAATTATATATAGGAAGTTACCTACATCATAGATAGAAAATAGAGATTCTCTATCTATGCCTACATTTTGTTTGCGATCGCGCATTATTGTTGCTAGGCACGTGACTGTTTACAACATGGCGACGACAAGACGATCTCCGATCTTACTGTATCGCGGAGAAACACTAGCGGATCAACGGTATCGAAATCAATAAGTTCTCCGGGACCACAACGCAAATACTTTCCAGGGAGATCGCCTCGCCATGCAGTTACCGCCCGCGCCCGATCCTAGATCCTCGACCTAAACAAGCATCCAGCTACAAAAAAAGAGTCACTGAGAGCGCTAGCCGGCCGCTACGAGCCAGTAAAAGCGACTACGCCATACAGTACAGGTAGTCGCTTCGATTACGTCCCTTCTTCCACACCAAGAATTAGCTCTCAGAGATTAGATGCAAGCCAGATTTATACAGGCTCTGATTATAGTCGCAGCTCTCTTCGACGATCGAATAGCATCGAATCAATTCCATCTCATGTGACTGTAACTCGTTCGCGTTCGAATTCGTCAAAAGACGATTTTCTACTGCGAGAAACGAAACTCGCGTCATTATCAAGACAAAAAATCGTCTTGGGACGAGATCGTGATTATTCTACGATGACGCGACGAAAATCAAATTTCGAGACGTTTTTTTGTCGAAAGAGTCTCCTGGTTCTTCGTAATTTGGGACATACGGTGAGCTCAATTTTTCTCGCAATTGTTTTCTCAGTGTTTTATGAATTCGATGCTTCAGTGTTTGAGTCAAACGCGACTTCTAACCGACTTCTTTGTCTCGGATAAGTATGAGACGAAATTGAATAAGAAAAGTCACATGAAAGGGCGGTTATAGTGAGAGGCAAGAAACTTTTTTCTTAATTGAATACCTTCACGTGATTTGAAATTAATCTTTAGCCTATGCTGATCTTGTGAAACGCATGTGGAGTGAGAATGAGAGCAGTCTCTTGTCGCCGACAGAATTCAAAAGTCAAATTCAAAGATTTGCGCCGAGATTTGTAGGATATAGGTATGGAAACAGATTGATACATTGGCTATTGAAATAATAATGTCATACAGTCAACAAGAATTGAAGACGCTCAAGATTTTCTGCGATTTTTACTCTACGGTCTCCATGGCGACTTGAGAAATGATTCTAAATCAGCAAACGAATCGGTGGCGTAAGTAAAAATAGTAATCCTATTTAATCATATTTAAATTAGTATTTTAGAAGAAATTCGAGTGATTCTGATTTGGCTTCAGAGAAATGTCATGCACGTGAAAATAGCAGAATAGCTGGTAAGAAAAGAAGTAGAGTATGAATTTTTTGAAATAGTTTTTACCCTGGAGACCAATCGATTACGTATGGTCCTTTCTCTTCCCATTCCACGTAGGGTATGACGGGAAGGAAAAGAAATAACCGATACATAGAAGCAATCTTCATCTTCCTCTTCTTCGTATAATCGTTTGGGATTTTCCACGTCACTGGACCTAGCAGATTTTTTTGAATTGTTCACGAAACCGGAAACGTTGGACGGAGACAACAGTCCCACCGTAAGACAACTGCGTATCTGTAGAAATACTCCATTTCAATTACTTCCTTTCTAGTTTTGTAGTAAATGTAATAAGAAGCGTAGGTGTACAAAGAGTCTTACATTAAGCAAACTTTCTCCAATACTTGTTATACGTAAGTCATTCATCATAATAAATACTTATGTCTCAGGTTTCGAATGTAGATCTAAAGATATTTGGTGGGCTGAGGTACCGTGCTAAAATTTCCGACGTCCTAAACTTTCCTGTGGAACGTGAACTAAATTTGGACTTCGGACCCTTTTCTCAATTCAAATTTTCGCACAAAAGGTCATTCATATAATTAAAAAATAATCACAAAAGGTATTGATTTTTCTTTTCTTAGGTGGTGAGTGTCTCTATAAGTTACATGCAGTTTCTAATCACACGGGAAGTATATTCGGGGATCATTGCACGGCCACGTGCAAGCATTACGTCACAGGTGAATGGTATCTTTTTAATGACTATAGGTAATAACTCAAACACTTATATACATGTACCTAAACTAAGAAATGTTCTAGCGTCAGGCCAGTGAACTCAAGTTCCGTAAGAGGATCGCAGTGCTATGTTCGTTTCTATGAGAAATGTCAGTTCTAAAGTCATACACACAGTGACGACACATAGGAGACGTCACAGTTGGTCACGTGCTTTTGCACGCCGGATTGATGGCGTTCGCCGTTTCTACGCCAAATTCGTCACTGCGCGTTTTGAATTACAGTGAAAGTGTATAGTCACTTTTGATGCCTGTTCTCATTAGTCGATTCTCTATGATTCCTTCTAAGATTTGCCTCTTTCCATTCCACGTTGGCCCAATGGGTACTGTAAGACGGGAAGAAAAGTAAAGACTATTTATAGTAGCGTCTTTCTTCTTGGTATGACTTTTTGGATTTCTACGTCACTAGATTCTTTTTTGGCGGATCGTTTGGAATTGTTCACAGAATAGGAAACGTTGGATGGATAAATTATATAGAGTTGATAATCACTCGGAAAGTACATATATGTTCGGAGACACAGATAACTGGTTTCTATTCCTCCATTACTCCAGGTATATAACTGAAACATTTATGTATGTAAACTAAGAAATGTTTTACGGGACTCAAGTTCTGTAAAAGGATCGCAGTGCTACATTCTTTTCTTATGACATGCAAGAGCCCTAAATAAGCTCTGATGACGACACGTACTTAACGTCACAGAATTCAATCTTCGTCACGTGATTTTACGCAACGAGTGAAGAAATGGCGTTTCGTTGCCGTTTCGACGCCAAACTTGTCACTTTGCGTTTTGAAAAACAGTGAAGGTGACTTGTTAAGTTGTCCTGTTGACTTTCTGAATCGATTTGGGTCTTTTTAGGCGATTTTCTGTGATCGATTGCGTATTATACTCCGTCATTTTTGCGTCGCTCTTTTTGGAGACTCATTTCTATTGGCTCTTAGGCACTTTTTGGTTTTTTTGTTCTTTTCGCGATTCAGCTCTGTGCTGTTGCGGACTGCTAGGAGGTAAAATACGCTTTCGCGAGCCTTGTTTGTTTTCCTACAAAGGTTTTCTAAAGATGCTCTGTACATTTGAACGTCAAACTGTCTCGAATTGACTACGAAATGTGAAAGGATCGCTTCTATATGCACAGAAAACGAATTTTCTGAAAGTACTTTCGCGCGTTGCAAAGACAGAAACGGTTGGTATTCGATTGTTGTATGCATGCGAACTGTCATTCAGTTTGCCTTAATTTACTCAGAATTTCAATTTCTTTTTGTAAGGGGAATTTTCATTTTATTTTGCGGGCGATTTCTCTGAAAAAGATCCTGAGAAATTCATTTGAAGCATCGTGTACACGTTCTTCTCATTTCCGCCACTAAAGAAAATTTGATTGTGAGCAATCGACACAGAAAGAAGAAATTTTTATTGGAACCCAATAAAACATTTACATTTTTAAACATTCAATTGAGTTCCTAGCACCCCATCCCCCCACTACAATTAATTCATTGTCTTTTGTTGTACATGCACCATGGTCCCATCGTCCCTTATTCATTGATGGCAATGGAAGCCAATGCCCAGACAATTCATCATACATTTCAACACAGTTGCTCCTTCCCTCTCCTCCTGTTGCGACAAGTTTCCCATTCCATGATGACAATTGACACCATTCCTCTGTAGTTGGTTTGATATCAATCCACACTTGTTTCTCTATTGACAAACATTCAACTGAATTCCCCGCCCCAAACCCTCCTCCAACGAACATTTTATCATCAATCACAGCCGATGAACACCAAAACCGTTCATTCTTCATTTTCTTCATTGCCTCCCATTTATTTCTATTAATATCAAAACAATCAACTCGATCACTCCCTATTGGATAATTCCCTCCCGCAAGATAAATGTTCCCATTATGTCCAATTGCTGACCTTTCATTGAGTTGATATTTATCTGGTATTTTAGTAAATAATTTCAAATTTCTTGTTTCACTTTTCCATTCATGAATACTCGAACATCGATTACTGTCATTGATATCCATGACATATACTTTCCCTTCGCATTCAAAGACACTCCTTATGCGTTTAATCCCCGGCAGATGATACTCCTCTCCTTCCCACGCTCCCTTCTTAAACTGGAACATTCTATTCCCATAACCAACATGTAGCATTCCATTGATTTTAGCCACACGTCCAGGTGGCTCACAATAATCAACGGGCATGTTTGGTTCTTTTGTTTCCCATTTGACACTAGGATTGCCCATTGAAAACTAAATACTTTTAATTTAAAAACTCAAATTAGATTAGCCTTTTAGACACGCCCCTACCTTTGTTCTAAAACCAATGTTCGTCACTTTCTCTTTTCTAAATTTTTTTTTGTATTTTTCTTTTTTTTTCACTTCTTTTTTCAATTTGTTTGCCTTCTCTTCCCTCTCCTCTTTTTCTTTTTTCAATTCCTTTTCCAATTCTCTGATCCTTTCTATGTTTATGTTCTTTCGAGCAGCAAGTACTTGTTCGCATTTTAATCCTTCTTCTATTATTAGTTCAGCAACGTGTTTCTGTCCTTCAGTTTCCTCTAAAACGCTCAAAAATTGTTTAAACGCATCGGGTCCTTTTCTTGGTAATATCATAACGAGAAGCTGTTGCGATGCTTCGACACTGTCGTACGCTTTGATTCTCTCATACTCTTCGCGAGTGATGAGAAAGAGAGAATAAAGACGATCAATGAGAGAGAAGGGCGAAAGAATCGCGACAAGAACGTGTAAAATGGGGCGAACGTGCGTGTTCCATCTTTCGTCCATTTCGAGCAGCAAAAGACAGAGCAAGATCGTGAGCGAGGAGGTCGGGGAATGTTTGGGGACTCGTCATATGACTCCTAAGGCGTAACGACGCTGAGCTTTCGTTATGTCGAGCGTTGCGTTTGCGTTGCGTTTGGGTTGCGTCAGCGTTGCGTTGCATAAGCGTTTCCGTGCGTTGCGGTAATTGTGTAATGGGTGCCGTATACCGTTGAGGGTTAATATTAAACGATCGACACCTCTTCATCACTCTCGTTTTCCATCTCTTATTGTTCACGCCGACTTCCAAACTCACATCAATCACTACAGTCACACACACCATAGATGTAAGAGGGGAGAGGGATTGGAAGCTCCCGTCGTCACGTGACTTTTTCTATGGCTGTAAGGGGCTGTAGGTGGTGTCTAGGTGTGTTGCGCTGTTCCCCGGATGTGATGTTCAAAGAAATGAAAGAATGTCGCGCATTGTGCCTTAGAAGTACTTTCAACGCCTACTGGACCTGCCGCGACTTTTATCGAACCCTGCGAATTGCCTCCGACGTACGTAGAAACATCCCGCGCCGGAAATCGCCTGGCATACCGTACCGTAATTTTTCGGCTAAGTGTTCCACGCGCTGCCGCACTTCTGGATTTTCTCTTGCAAACCGCAATCAAGCGTAATGATTGTAGTAAGGAATAGACCACAACAGAACTTGGCCAGACCTTGGAGTGTCTCTACAGAAGCCATTTTGACGACCCTCTCCAAAAGCGAAGCGGAACCAGGCAACTTCTCCGACTCCAAAAGCTTCGCCGTTTCACCTCTAAGATTCCTTTCTCGAACAGATTCGTCATAAACAACGTTTTCGCTTAGAAGAGCGGGTAGAGACTCTATCATACATACTGGTATCTACCGCAACAGACCTAGATACGCTAATTGTCACGTGACGACGAGAGCTTCCAATCCCTCTCCCCTCTTACATCTATGCACACACCAACTGACTCTAAAACACTCTATATAGTCCCAGGTGGACAGACCGGTAGTCGTCTGTCCACCTACTTGTACGCCTATACTCTGCCTAACTCATACGACTTCCTACTTAGGGTCTCTTTTGTGCCTAAGCAAACCTATATTTAGCTACTATTGTGTGATGGCATGCGCTACGACGCATGCCCATACTCATTCGTGCGTTACGCGAGGAGCCGAACGGGTCTCCTCGTTACAATTGCGTCATGCATGCAGTGTAGCGTTTATGCATTCATAAACGGTTTGTCATTGTTTCGCGTGCTCTAAACAACGAATGAACGAAATATTTTTATTTGCATTTCACGCACGTGATTAAAATGATACGTTTTTATTTGTTGAACGCAAGGTCTCGCGTGACGCTGGACGACGCTGGATAACGCTGGGCGAAATATTACGTCACAGCGTCGCTGTGCGTTTTTAGAGTTTTAGAGTTATTAGGCTCAAACGTCTCAAACACGTCGCAAAACTTTCCAGGTGACGTGCGTTAGATACTTGTCTTCGAAAGTTCTTCTTTTTTTCTCGCCTTCTCCAATCTGTCTTTTCGACAAGCGACGGTATTTTTTACGTTTGTTTTGTAGTACTTAGCCATATAATTCGAAGTTCCGCGTCGCTTGTAACGTCACGGTAGCAAAAGAGCTCAATCGTTACTGTCCATGCAGTGCGGTCTCTTGGCAGTATTTCAATTTACGTAGTTGCTGAAATGGATGTAAAAAGATACATCGATTCTATTGCAATCCTGCTGCTCACATGTGCAAGGTGAGAGTGCAGCGTGATCACTGTTTGCACAAGTGTTACCAAAAATTAAATTAATGATATTTGCTTTTCTAAATATCTCTCTGTATCCCCGCACGGCACTGGTGAGGTAGCAACTAACCTATTAGTCACATTTTATGAAATTTGTTACACTAAGTGTATAGAAAGACTAAAATTCAAACATAACCAATAAAATATGGAAGCAGGAAATTAACCACGCCCACGACTGCGTTTCTGTTCGCGTAAGTGCGCTCTGAGAGAAAGTTAAGAGACCAGATTTTACGCTACTGCGACTCACTAGGCATTGGATGCGGGAATATATATAGGGCAGGCGGGAAAGACTAGCGCGCGTGTCCACGACATGCAATCCGCTTTTTCTGTCCTTCAACGATACTAATCGCTTGTTTAGACTACAATTGAAGGTTGGTGAGCTGGAGTCTGAACGGCATACAGGTGAATTTCACACATGATGACTTCGCTGTGGTGCGATTGAAGCGGGGGCCTTGAGATCGAGCTGAGCATCCAAACAAGACGCTTACCTTTATTGCTAGTCTTAGCACAGGCTTTCTTTGTAGATGATAGGTATCATTTGCGATTCTTTGAGCTACAATATGGGCAACTCTCTGCAGTATTTCTGCAACTAGCGAATAATTAATGAATTAATTACTAATAGAGTTTGTTCTTCAGCATTTGGATGACTCGTTACTCACTCCGACGTATCAAGTGCTTCGCGACACTGTCTAACATTGCTGAGCACTTGACTAAAATCAGGACGCCTCTCAGAAGTGAATTCCCAACAGGTGAGCATTAGACGATACACGACATCAGAGCAGCACTTCTCCGAGTACGCATTGGTCGGTTGTCCGAGTCGTCGACCTGATTCCAAAATAGCAACAAGATCCATTTTGGAGATGCCTGCCCAGGGCATTGCTCCTGATGACCAAATCTCCCATAAAGTGACTCCTACGTTTTGGCACCAACTTATTAAACGCTAAACCTACTCTCTTTCTTTTCATACCATAACTCCATACATCACTCTTGTGGCTGAACGTTCCATGCTGCAGAGCTTCTGTTAAAGAAAAGAATGACATGTAGTCAGTCATTTCTGAAGATCTGTCTACTGCACCTGGTGCCATCCATTTGACAGGCAACTTCTCAAATTTCGAAAAACGGTAGTCGTTTTTGTTGAGTTCAAGTACCTTCGACAAGCCAAAATCGCCCACCTATCGTAGAAAAATAATGCTCCTTTACATGCAGCTTCTATTCTCTGTCGCCAAACCTACTTTCACATGTGAGACGTTTGCTACGAGAACGTTGCGTGCAGCCAAGTCTCGGTGTATGATGCGTCTCGTTTCCAGATACGCCATTCCCATGCAAATTTGCTCGGCATACTGAAGCAAAAGTGACTCCTATAAGGAACGTTTACTTTTCAAAAGACGACATAAGAACTATTTCAATTCACCTCTACGTCGTTTTTCTGCACGTAGGATAGAAGTGAACCAAGTGGGACTAACTCCGATACGAGCATAATGGCATCTTCAGACCTGCGTGTGTGAAGATACAGCAGGATTTCTATTTAATCGTTTTTCGACTTACTTAGCCGTCAGTGGCAAACAGATTCCCAAAAAGCGAACTACATTTGTATGGTCAAGAGACGCCATGACAGCCGCCTTCTTTAACAATTCGTCCTTGACTTCCGCAGACGGTCGCCGTATTTCCTTTACGGCCACATCGAGACATTCTCTATGAAAAAAATGAAGGTTGGTGAGCTTGAGTCTGAACGGTGAAAAGGTGCAAAGCTGACTTGCTTGACGTATTCCACGTTGCTTTTCTCACCACTCCAAATGCTCCTTTACCTAATTCCTTTCCAAAATCCAAATTGCTTTTTTTGATTATAGAACGGGGCCCTTTGAAATGATGCTAGGCCTTGAGATCTTGGTACTGGCTTCTTGACCATCCCTAGATATTCATTTAGGCAGAGCAATTTTTTTATGTGTAACATCTAAACAAACCAAAGCTTTTCTTTAAGGCTACCGAACGTTATTCTCTCGCTTGGCTCGTACTTCCACGACTCGAGCATAAGTGAGTAAATTGTATCCGGACAATTGTCGGGTTGAGAAAAGTAATTCCTTCCTTCAACGTAAGCTATCACTTCGGCGCTTGAAAGCTTAGGATAAGGAACAGTAGCGGCATACGACATGATTTCCCAAAGCGCAATGCCTATAAAATCATAATTTTAAACTTTATTTATAAGTCGTTTTCCATACCAAAACTCCAAACATCAGACTTCGTTGTAAACATCATTTTGTTCCAGCACTCAGGTGCCATCCATCTCAATGCCGCCTTTCCACCACGCGCCGTGTAGTAGTTACTGCATGCCTTCTTCAAGTATGCGAGCCAGCCCAAAATCAGAGACCTAAACGAGTGAATAATGGCTTACAAAGGCTGCCTTGTTAAGATCAGCTCTACCTTAACTAGGTTCGCCGAGAAAACAACAACGTTTCTTGCTGATAAATCCCGATGAACCAATCTAAAAGAAACTGTGATCTATAAGTCTCTATGTCTTACAAAGGTTGGGTTGCCTGTTTTCCTCCAAAAAACTCATTGCATATGCAATTTGTCCGGCAAATTTTAACTGTGTTTGCAAGTCAACTCTTGATCCATAATCGCTTCTTGAGCAGCTATATCGAAAAGCACGTTGGAAATCACATCTTTAATTTCGAATATTTTACTTTGGTTCATGTTCCTGCAGATATTCGTCTAAAGCTCCATAAGAAGCAAACTCGACGACAAGTCGCATTGGACTCTCAATGCACACACCCATTAGTGCAACCAGGTGAGGATGATCAAACGTTGCCATGACGCTCGCTTCGCGCAAGAGATCGTCCTTCATTAGGTCGGCTTCCTCATTGTCGGCTCGAAGCACTTTGATGGCAACTTCGATTTCCACAGGAAGACCATGACCGTCTCGCGTTGACCAAGCGCCTCTTAGGACCACTCCGAATTCTCCCTGACCGACTAGATGGTCTTCTTTTAATTCTGATGCAGGATGACCTTGGCAGATCGCATTCCTTCTTTCAAAACTGTTGCCTTTTTGGCCATGTCGACAAGATCAAGATAGCTGTTTGGCTTGCTTAGACACTTTCTTTGTCTTTTACCGAATCCAACATTCTCGAATCCTAGGTCTCGAGGAAGAGGAGCGGGAGGTTCTATGGTTATAAAGGAGATTTTATGAGCATAGTACTGTACTTGGAGCCTGTGATATACTTCCTACCGTCGTCTATCTGACTAAACCTTTCTTCCATGTCTTCTCTGAGCGCACCTATCGCTCTCGTGTGCTTTGTTCTCATTCTATTTTTTCTTCGCCTACATCTGATTCCAATTGCAAGTGCAAGTAGAAAGCCAGCAAGAACGCTGACAGCGACTGTTATAGTATATTTGGCGTTCCAGCTTGTAGCTTTCTGTGGTCCTGCTGTTGTTGTCAAAGCAGTTGCTTCGGCAGTGATCGTTCCGTCAATGCTGGAAGGGCTTGAGCTTAGTTCTTGAGGTGAATTTGTGCTAACAGGAACAAAAGCAGTTGTAGGTTTCTCTGTGGGTGTCGGTTCTTCTTTTATTGTCACTCTCGTCTCTATTATGTCGTACTCCACCGTTTTATCGACAATGATAACGAGGTAGTAAATGTCGCTTAAGTTGCTGTCGGAGAACAAATCTTCCTCATTTGGCTGCAACTTCTTTGAGATTTGTACTTTGGTTTCCATAGTTTCTGAAGAGAACTTCTCTTTTCTGAAGGCAATGCAGCTACAGTTAGCAGCTGATAGAGAAAATGCCAGGTTGTCAACTAAATGCAATGTATTATGTAAGGGGGAGTTGGGATTGCAATTAGAGGCTGTACTTGGTAAAGTGGTCAGGCCCATCCACGAGGCCAGGCTTCGTTCTTGACTTCCACTTCCATTCCAACTTGGAGATTCTCCTTCTCTCGATCGGTACAGAAAAGTGTAAAAGTCGATATCTTTTCTGTTATCGGCGTCGAAATGAGTGTAAACAAACCAGAACTCCAAGTTTGTCTCTCCTTTCTCGATGTCGTGAACAACCAAAATTTGATGATGCGAGTCTCTTACAAACGACAAAAACCCTAAAGGAAAATATTAGGCGGGCTCTTTACGAAAGTCTCAGCCGCGAATCTCCATCACCTTGTTTTCTTACTTGGAAAGGTTGGCTTAGAGAGCTTTGCTCTCCAGCAACAGTTAGGTCAATTTGATAGAAAGACTGAAACGGCTGCCTAAGCAGTGACAATGTCAACGCGTAAATTTCCACAGCTAAATAACCTTTCAAGAACAATTAGTTACGACGGTCTTGCGCTATTATGTCTCACCAGTATTGTCAGCGTTGGCAACAATCATTTCTCGAGTCAAGCCTAAGCCGTCTTTGGCAAAGATAAGTATCCGAACTTTGCGGCTCTAAGGAGCTTGGCTGATCCATACAATTGTTCCTCGAACGACAAGGTCGTCGGACGATACGTACCAGCCCTGTCTAAAGCTCGGCAATGTTACCCTTGTCCTCTTCTCGGAAGCTAAAGAACTCGAATAATTCTAATATAGCTTTGCTACTATAAGGAGCATCATACCGTAAAAAACAACTGATTGAAACGTGTAGTTTGGAAGTTGGACGTCGTTTGTGGAGTTCACACATGGTGCCGTCGTAAGTTGGCTGCCATTGACTTTCAGACACTTCTCTTGAGCAAAAACGATTTGATTCGTCTTCAAAAATGAGTAGTTAGACAGAACCCTAGCAGAGAGAAACTAACGGTAGTAGAAACTTACCATAGCTTCGTAAAAGACAGAGAATGTGCAAAGTTCTTCCTTGATTGATGCGCATCTGTTGTTAACGTCTATAAAAAGCAGCAATGTCAGTCTCAAAAAATAGCGATAGCAGTTAAATAAATAGTGATCTTTCCTGTTAGTTGTCTGCTGTCAGCATTGTATACAAACGCTGACTTGACATCAGTTTTGTCGCAGGTTCCAATAAACACGTTTCCGGTGAAATTTATTTTCAGACACGCTTCATCGACATTTGAATGCAACGTGACGAAATCCGCACTCCTATCTGCTTAATTATGCATATAAAAAATCACACTGTTCTATATATACGCGTTTACTTCTTACCGTATGTAAAAATCGCTGAAAGAAACAGCGTTTCGTGTCATTAAAACTGGTGCCACATGGAATCGAAGACAGTTGATCGTTTTCGCTATCGACGTGGAGGCACGTAAGCACACCATTGTTGTCTTGAACTAAACGCTATATTGCGAGAAATTTCCCAGGCTTTTGGAGATGTGTCAAAGTCATTCTTACTACGCAAAAATCGCGTCGACACACACTTTGGTATGTCTCTTGGTCGGGATACTGTACAGTCCACTGAGACCCCGAGCCCGGGGAGGAGCACGATACAAAGCCATTCATAGTTAAGCAGCTATTAGTGCCTAAAATTCAAATCATTAGTATGTTCTCTCCAAAGTGGCTATACTCGACGTACTTGCAAATTTAATTCGTAATTTTCCTTGTCTATCTCGAACGGGTGTGAAGCTTTGTCTCTCAATTGGAGGCCTCTGACAGATTCGAGAAAAGCCCCTGCGCAAATTTTTTCCTCCTTGAATGCAGTGGTCAACATTTGGCCACATCTGGATTTGATGCACTGCACTATGTACGATGCAGAAAGGCCCGCCCCTTAAGCGCATGCCTATACCATTGAGAGCTCAAAAGGAATGAGACAAACCTCGCGCGATCCATTCATTCTCCTGGCACAAACCTAGAAGTATACGCAACTTGTGAGACACAGTCAGACGCATTCTTAAAGCTCTTAGACGCGTGCCGCGAAAGTAGAGAGAAAGCGCGATCCGTACGTGTAAAACCGTGGGTCCCCTATAGGGGCCCCCGAACAAAATCACGTAGATTTGCCGAGAGAAAGAGTCTTTTAGAATGGTGTCAGACAAATCGTGAAAGCCATTGACGTCGGATTGCTCACCAGGGAGCGGATGCGTCGTCTCCATCTAGCTGTTTAACGTGCGTTACGCTGCTAAAATCTCTCTACGGCGACAAAGTTTGAACAAAGAATACTGTGGAAGACACTGTGTGGAAACATTTGCGTTGATCCGAACGCATTTGAAATTTGGATTGCTCGGATTTAACCGGATTCGAGATTCTCTTTCGGCGCGTCCCGGATAAGACCATAGCAAAAGATCATGGCCGTATGACACGTTGCAGGCAACGTGTCATACGGAGCGTTGCTTAATTCGTTGCATACGGTCTTGACACGCTACGTCACAACGAAAGCCCGCCCCTTATTAACCAATTACCTGTGCACGTGCAACGGGTAATTACCTGGAGCATGCCTCTGGAATCCACTTTAATTGGCATCACGCGAGCAGTTTAGCACAAAAATTATTTCTATATTTTTTATTATCTATAAATTACTATTTACAGTTCTAGCAACTAAAAAAACCTAATTCCGGCCTGCTTCGTGCACTACAAAAAAACATAATACTATCATGCATTGTGTAAAAATTCTATAAAAAAATCGTAAAAAAATAGTGTAAAACAGGGATGCCATGTAAAAATTCTAATCTAACCTAAGCCTAAAATTAACAGTAGACTTACTTGGTTAGGAAAATAAAAACGCTAAAGAAGAGAAAAATTAGCCTTCCCCACCCTGCCCAGCTTACCGCCTAGAGCTCCACTCCTGACTCGAAATATGACTGGTACAGCCTAAAGAAGAAACGATTAGTATACTTTTCGAACCCTCCCTTCCGGCGACCTTGCGTTTTGGGTCTTTTCTCGCCCCTTCGGTCGCGCGGAGTAACGAAACATGCCTAGGAAAGACGCTATTGAGAAACTGAGACAGGTCGTTTTCCTCCCTTACGCTCCCAGGCGAGTCCCAGCCAGTTGGCGACGGAGAACGCCGCCGCCAAAGTCGATCTCTGAGAAAGCTAGCCGTGTAATGTATCGATCGTCCGGCTTGTACTTACTTCGACACGTCGATTCGCCGAACTGACCGTCAGCGAGAGATCCCAACGACCGTTGTGCTTTAGCCTCGCGTAGCCAGGCCCTTCTCCCTGATCTCCCGTATAAACACGGGAGGGGAGAAGGGCCTGGTACTTCTAAGGTGCGAAAAGGTCACGTGGGACCCCCCTTTGGGGGCAGCGGTCAGTCATGTGCTTCTTTAAATACTTGTCTTAACACCAAGGTAGTATCGCTCTCGTGCACTCGTGCTTAGGTCTCGTGGCTCTCGTGCTTCTCTTCGCTAGCGCACTTCGCTTGCAGGACCGCGTCTTTCAAAATAGAGCCGCCACTGACAACCTTGGCTTTCGACGTTCTACGGAACGACTTTCAGCTCTCGGACTTTCGTCCGGGGCAGTTAGATGCCATCCTGAGCATAGCGAGGGGGGAAGACGTGGTAGTTCGTTTTGGAACGAATGGTGGAAAATCCCTTTGCTACCAGCTTCCACCTCGCTTACTTGGAAAGTCTTCCTGCGCTGTTATAGTTAGTCCTCTTAGCGCCCTGATGAGAGAACAGGTACAGACGCCAAGTGATGATCAACGACAGATACAACTTTGTCGAGCAGGTTTTCAAGCTGAAAAACCTTCAGATGTCAGCCGTAGCTTGCGTTACCGTTGCACAAGCCAAGCTCTTAACCGCTGAAGACTTGTCGACTTTTCAATACTGTACGTTTCTAGAATAACTGTGGTTTTTCTTTATAATGAGAAATAACGATGTAAGCTGTGGAAAAGCTTTTGCTGCTTTCATTCTTGATCTTTGCTTCATCATCAGGGATACAACGTTCAGAACAAAATCGTCAGGCGCCTTCTTGTTCCTGCAGCCCATGACACTTCCCATCACCCTCCACAAATTCGGAGCCATGGCTCTCATTGCGCGGCACTGCTCAGTGACATCCACATCTAAATAGCCCTCGTCAGAAGAGACGAGATTCTGCATCTCGACCGATAGGCAACGGTGCACAGCCTCCCAATCTATTAACGAAGTAGCTTGGGTTGAGGCTGTGAGGAAAGAATGAATTAACATTTGCATGTCACCCGAGAAAGGTCACATAAAATACATTCTCGCGTTTCAATTTTTATTTTCTTTCGAATTCCTGTGTAGGTCCATCCAATGCTGCGCTTGGTCCTGCTGATGTGAGGGAATGCCCTTTTCGTCACTCGTCCCATCTCCGTGGAACTTAAATCGACATTAGCGTATATTCGTAAATCGTTGTGAACATCCGCCACAGAAACATAATGAGCACTACTCTCAACATATTGTTCTCTCAGCCTACATGTCACCAAAAAAAGCAGACCATGCAGATTGTGCGAAAACCTGCAAATCTGCCTACCAGGCAACGCGATCTTCGTAAAAACCAGGTTCCATGGTTGGTCGAGTGCGCTAGCGAAGAGAAGCACGAGAGCCAAGTCCCTGCACGAGAGCCATGGTCCTGCACGAGACCTAAGCACGAGTGCACGAGAGCGATACTACCTTGGTGTTAAGACAAGTATTTAAAGAAGCACATGACTGACCGCTGCCCCCAAAGGGGGGTCCCACGTGACCTTTTCGCACCTTAGAAGTACCAGGCCCTTCTCCCCTCCCGTGTTTATACGGGAGATCAGGGAGAAGGGCCTGGCTACGCGAGGCTAGTTGTGCTTTGAATAGGGGTCTGCGCGCCTGTCACGTGACTCCAATGGCCCAACCCAGGGCCGTATATAGAGACTCTGGCCCAACCTCTCGTCTTAATCTAGTTACGCGTACGGACACCACCTCTTTGACACGCTAAAGTCCCGGTCAGTCTGTGCAACGTTGCAAGCAACGTTGCACAGACTGATGATCTTTTGCTATGACGTAAGTCACGTAGCTTTCGCCAAATGAAATGGACGATTACCTTTGCGATATCGACTAGAACTGCAATGGCATATGCCTTTATTGCACAAGCACGAAGGATCTTATTCGATAGCTTCGCTCTAGCTGGGTGCATCCGCCATCGAATTGTTCTAGCACGGTTCTAACTGGTTCTAGCGTGAGCCCAGCTCGCTATATTTACACTTTTCCGAAGAGTTAGCAGTTCCTCTCTTCTTCCAAGGAACTCTCTAACCCTGTAATCTCTAACCATATAGTATAATTATTAGGTTGCAGTTGTACCACTTTGCATGGACCCTTCGTCCGGCGGTCGTCCTCAGTTTGAGGTCTGATAGACCATATAGGTCATGGTAAAGCAGAGATGATCGTTATTGGGACGCCAAGAAACCACAACTTATCGATTTTCAAATAAAGAAGAAATATCTCCTCTTATTATATTTATTAGTAAAACAATCCTATAGAGTCAAACAACTTGTGCGGGTCAAATTTAATATTAGTCATGCTCTTGTAAATTTTAGGGAAGCTGAATCAATATTTCAAGAAAGGAACTGTCAGATAAGAAAGTAGACCTATTGTGCTTCACCTAGCTAATAAGCACTACTACGAGATCAAAAGATTGATTCAGGTCAAATGCGCCTCCACCACTGTTAATTAAGCGCAAAAATATATTTGAAATTTGACAGCATACGATACATTGCCATTTGGTATTGGGTTTTAATCCGGGTTTCCTATCCCACGTGATACAAAGAAAACGTTCGGCGATATTCCTCTCTAAGAGCATACTCTCCCTGTTCGATCACGCTAGCAGCGATTCCAATGGTTGATGAAGGGCAGGATATTAAGAGGGTTTGCAAAACACATGTGTTGCGCGTGAAGCCAAGGAAAAATATAGAGACGTGCTAATTGTCTAAAAAATTGTATTTACCTATATTATTTAATTTCCAATTTTTCAAATGGATATAGGTCTGTTCTCGTAGAGAAATACCATAATATTTGCATGTTTTCGGACAGATGACGCTCTTTCGACGAAAGGGCTTTTGTCTGTTTGTGTGTGTGGCCATGGGCTTGCTATAAGTACGAGTCAATGGTAGTCATTGAGAATGCATGCTAATAAAACACAACTCTAAGGCGATACATAGGAAACTGTAAATATTTTGCACTCTATAGCACTACAGCAACTGTTAGCGCCGTCTATCTATATAGAATGACGGCAATTGCATGTTGACGCCGTCAACCTATAGGATGACTGCAGCTATTGACGCCGTCGATCTGTCTTTGAACTATATATAGGATGACGGAAACACATCTTTAGGATGACGGCAACTGTTGAGGCCGTCTATCCATAGAAGTACAGCAACTGTTGTCGACGTGGCTGAGCTCGAGACTTGAGCTCAGCCAACGTCCATGACAGTTTAGAATAAACGCGTAGGCGCGCGCGTTTTTATATACTCACGCGACTATCTGGCCACGCCCTTATAACCCTTGGCTAGACCGGTTAAACCGGCTGAACTCTGTATAAACACCGCAAACCTGCTCTCTTGTTTTGGACCGCGGTGAGCAGCAATCGGTGCGAAGGGTGAGATCATCTCATTTGTACGGTATCTAATCGCCGGACGCTTGACATCGATCTCTGTCACTAGTGGGCTCTCCGTCACTAAATTACGTATGAAAGGCCTCTGTATAATTCCTGGACTCTAGGACGATTGACGCAGTGTGCCAATGTTCACTTTGGCTTTGCCTTGGTGGGCATTTTTTCTAACGAACCTCTTACCTGCTCAAGGTCTCGTTGGCCAGTGTGTAGGAAGAATAATAAAGGCGATTTCTCTGTAGGGTGCTCCTTAGTTTGCTTCAATGGTGGTTACTCTTCATCCGATTGTTCTCACTGTGTTTGTCCTTCAGGATGGACCGGTCTTCGATGCTCTAGCGCAGGTTTGTACGGTCTGAAATACCGTGACATAGACTCTGATTTATCTCTACATAGCGCCTTGTGGGGATGTCCTTCAGGCAGAAGCAGGTTATCTGACCTCGCCCGGCTTTCCTGAGAATTACGTCAGTAACAGAAACTGTACTTGGACGTTTGACCCTTTGTTGTCCCCATCTGTTATCCTGCTCAGAATTGTACACATCAATTTGAATGGATCAATAAGCGATTCCTTAAGGATTACAGATCGCACTCAGAATTTGACCATCACTCACATTCATCAAAAAGACGTTGAAGATGGAGACGTTATCAAAGTCGACTCGTCCGTTGTTATACGATTTTTCTCTGGTTCTCACGTCTCGTCTCATAGAAGCTTTGTGTTGGAGTACCAAGTATTTCCAGGTACGATTATTTTTCTAAGTAACTCTATACGTAGAAGACTTTGTTTTAGGAGTAGAACCTGTATTTATTTCCACGCCAAATGATACGACGATTTTGAAAGGTGAAACGGTGTCTCTTGCCTGCTTGTCGACTGGCTCTCCGCGGCCTATCGTTCGGTGGGAAAAAGACGGTAGGGACGTCACTCTTCTTAATGGGAGTGAGAACATGGAGCTTCTTATTCAAAATGCTAATGAGACGACTGATTCTGGGATGTACGATTGCATAGCTGAAAACTATTTAGGATCAGTTAGGCACCAATTTTTTGTGGCAGTTCACGGTATTTTCTCTTATAAATACAGTCAGTCAAAGATAACGTTTTCATTTTGTAGTTCCTCCTAGGATCACTCATGCACCTGTTGATGCTGTTCTAGATGTTTTCCTTCCTCGTCAGTTTGTCTACTTTCGGTGTGAGGCGTATGGAATTCCAGAGCCGGAGATTCACTGGAAAAAGGCAGTGTTGTAGTTTCTTTTCTTTGCATTCCTCACTCTCGCTTGATCTATGTAGAATGGGAACTTTATGAAAAATCCGTCCTACCTGTCAAGCGCAAATCGATGGATTAGAGTTCGTGTCCGGTCTCAAAAGTTTGGTGAGTACAGCTGCTACGCGAATAATTCTGTTGGAGAAGTGGAGTCTCTGCCGGCTGTTTTTTCCGGCAAGAATGCTTCAGGTAGGTAAATACCCTTCAATTTGAGCTGCATTTTGTCACTTTTATAGGCTTTGAGGCTCCCGTGCAAGTTCGCAGCAATTTTTTGGTTAACGTTAATTCGTCATTTGCTTTTGAATTTGACTTTTGCTGTCGAGCTACACTCAATATTCAAAAAATGTTCAAAGATGGCCGTACAATTGGTGGCTTGAAATATCAAAACACGGAATTTAGCAATTATCAGAGAGTGGCATTTGAGAACGCAACAGTTAGTGACTCTGGAGTGTACAAGTTTGAGATTGAGGTCATTGCGGAAAACCGTAAATATTTTGTAACATTTCTTTTTCACGCCATTAACGTAAAAGGTCGGTGTGTAGGTAAACTTTGAATTTCTTGGTTAACAGTTCCTTTTAGCATTTCCTCGTCCAATCATGTCTCCGCCGACGCAAATCTACCCTTTTCATCCCGGAAAATCTCTTCTTCTAGTGTGCACCGACCGACTGACTAATCCTAGCTGGTCTTTCACCTGGTTTCTGAATAGCGTCGAAATGAATAATACAGGACTTTCACACGCTGTTTATAACTACGACAGAAAGTCTTATTTGAATTTTCAAAATTTGACGAAAATTATTATGGATAGACTCAACCATGACAATACGCGAGGAGACTTTGGTGCAAATTTCACTTGCCAAGCCAAAGGAACTTACTCCGGTCAGGCCAAAAATACGTCTGCTTTTATACGTAAGTGTCAGTATAAGGTGTACGAAAATATTCACTGTGCACATCGATATAGGTCTTCATTCGCACATGAGATCTTACGAATACTTTTGGTCTCTCTGGTCATCTTCAACCAAATGCAGTGAGATTTGTGGCAAAAATTCAGGTTTTCGTTTACGGTACAGAAAGTGTTTCTATGGAAACTCTTTTCGTTATCATTGTTACGGTGGTCGAAACTCGGTGGAAGCGTGTTCTAGTCAGCAAAACTGCAGCTCAGTTACAGGCAAGTACACTTAGAGCAGAGGCATGGTTACATTGTCTACTTTTAGAGTTACCTACGGAAGCATCTACGAGACGTCTGCCAGATCCAGAAGCCGGTAGCTTCGAATAATTTTTTCGCTGAGTGGTAATAATTTCTGCTTAATTAAGAAGGACTCTCAGCAGGAGCGGCTTCTGGTGTGACGTTTGTAACAACGCTAGTTGTTATCGGTGCTGTTGCATTTGTCATTGTGGTGATTTTAAAGAAGAAAAAAATTTCTTTTTGTCTATCGCCTCAAGCCAAAGCTGACAAACCTGCAGTTCGTGGCCAAGAAATGAGAGCCGAACCCGTGTATGAAGACGTTGAAAATTCTTCTCCAAACCAGAAAGACGACATTAGATGGACCACTACTTCTCTCTATAGCCGGGGAGAGACAGAAGGAACTCGTGTTTAGCAAACAAGACGCGAGTTTTCATTCCACTCTATATAATCAGATGACAGGTTAGGTAGCAGAAAAATGAGATAAGTTCTTTTTCTTACCTGAAGTTCTTGCAGTTGAAATGTTAGATTTCCTGTTGCATTTCCTAGTGTGTTCAACGCCTAGAGGAGAATTACTTGAAATTTTGTCTCTCGGTCGTAATTATACTAATACAAGATATTGAGTGAGTCACGTGGATTTCTTATCTTTATGTGCACCTGTGGTGTGATTATGTTATAGTTCAAGTAAAAAAGATAAATAATTGAAATGCGATCAGATTTCCTGTTCATCATTTGGCCAACATTTTGGAGAAGACCCGGACTATGCTAGAGAAGACCCGTATTACTGCTAACAATTTTTCCTGGAGCCCCTTTCGGCGAAGCTGGCCCACCGTTACTGCTGCGAAATAGGTAGGCTTCGTCACGTTCAGTGGCTCATGGGCGGGACTCCGGGGAGTTCGTTTCTAGAATGCCGTTCTTGTGCGTTCGTCTCGAACCAAGCGTTTCTTTGGAGTTACTGGAGCCGATCCTTTTGCGTTGAAAGCATCTAGGAATAAAGGAGTAGTGATAGGCTTTTTGCAACGAAGAAAGGGAAAGCCTCTATCTAAAAAAAGGGGTCCCCTAAATTAATTGTCAATATTCACGTTTCCTCTGCCTTTTCCGTCTCTCCGTCCTTTGGGCATTTTTTCTCCTTTTTGGGGTCTTGGCTGTCTTCAGCGTTTTTGAGACAGTTGACGACTGATTCTTAATTAATTTACCGCTAGGGACACAAGAGGCCCTACAGTATAAGGACGAAAAGCTAGAAAATCAAAGTAAGTGTAAGTATCTGGCTCTTTGCATCGCGTCGTTGATTAGCATCGTTGTTTCCAGATCCTCGCAACCAGGGGCGTGGCTTACGTCACTGAAATTATTCGTCACTTGAACGAATATGTAGAGATCAGTGGCACATTTTGTGCTTCGCTTCCGAAGTACCTGGCACTTCTGATGGAGTTAATTTTCATGTCAAAAGACAATGAGTTTCTAGCGGTGAAAGAAGGCGCTACCCCTCACTTTTTATAGTAGATGACTTCGAATTTAGTCAAAATCGGGTCTTGGACGTTCTGACGGTCTTTCTAGTAGAACAGTTTCTTCATCGCATCCTATTCCAAATTTTGGTCCTTTGTTTTTTTTATCTAGGTCAGCTGTTGCAGTCGCTCCCGGAAGAAGCCACAAACTGTTCCATGCACGGTAAGACGTTTGATCTGAATGACCGCTTTATCGCTTCCTTGCACGATTCCTTGCGTCAGTCATGCTCTTTACAATCTTTAAGCCCTCTCCATAGCAAAGCGCAGCGACCATCACGTGCAGTAGTCTCTTCTAAGCTTTTGACGTCGCTCTTTTATAGGAGCGATTTGGCGTATTGAAGAATCTGGCGGCACTCTGGCTTCTGTATTAGAATGTCTGGCCTCGCTATTACGTGACGTTAGAAAATTCTGGAAGAAAGAAAATCGGATTTGCAGCGTCTTTTAGAAATTTTTTTACGGTCGCAATTGTAATAGCGCGAATGGTCCTGAGCATGACCCACAAGGGATTGCAAAACTGCTCAGCGACCCTCTGCGACGGGTCTCGTGTGCACGCATCGGCGCACGTCCCGTATACTGTGCAGACTTTGATATCAGTTTTATTTAAATATAACCCGGAAGTAAACAGGAAATCGAAAAATATTTTTGCGCATGTGTCTATTCTTCTTTGCTGTCCACCTGCACAGACCGCAGGGGTACGTACAGGCTTCGCTTGGGTGAGGGTCAACCTCACTACTCCCCCGTCGGAGTTAGAGCCTGTTTAGTCTCGCGGCTCGGACGCCTGGGACCGGCAGCACTCGGATGTGAGGTCTGCCGGCCGGATTCCAGGGGGACCGCTATTGTAACCCACCGCGTCTTGCCCAAGTGGGGTGGCAGTTTATCACTCATGCCACTGGAGTAGGGGCTGTGCTCCCCTGCTTTCAAGCCGCGTTTAACCTCTTTGGCTTAAGAGTTGGGCCGGTTTATTTATAGTCACCTCGGGGCCCAGAGGTGGAAGCGATAGCAGAAAGCTTCACGAAAGAGAACGAATTCAATTTCGTGCATACAGGTAAGTTCCTCACAACGAGATGCCATAGGCCCATGATTCACCTACACAAATACACACACGTGCAACCTTCACAAATATACATCAAATCTACCTTGAAGTTCTTCTGATCAATAAAAAATCCCACTAATGCCCGCCGATGAAGTGACGACCAGCGATGAATAGTCGCCCACGGAATCTCGCCTTTTCAATCAGAAATTAGAGCGTTGCGAGATGGAAAGCGCTACGATAGGGTCCTTTCCAGATTCTGACGAGAGTCGTGACGTCTATGATAAACATAGATTAATCACTACGTGGCCTTGGCAAATGGTGGAATTTCATCACGTACGCTGAAAATAGAGGCGACTACACATTCCCAGAGGTCTTTACTGTATAATAGTAGCTGATAATATCTAAATAAAACCAACGAATGTCTGATGATAGTCTACGAAGTAATAAATCCCTCTAGCTAATACACCACAATATCCCTTATGTTTAAATGATGTTTACATGATGTCAAAGAAACGCTGGAAAGAGAAAAACCATCTAGCCTTTCTATTCTATAGCTAAAAATGGAAGTTCTCACTGAACTTCTCACATGACATGAGCCGCCTGACATTTCAAAATGATGACATCACAAAAATAATCCCAAAATTGTATTTTTCGAACCGCAGAGCTTCGAAGCAAAAAGTGACCTAGCCAACCAGCAAACAGGATCAGAACGACTAACTGCCCAAAACACAAGGTCCCCATTGAACACTTAGTTAATTAAGAGGACCTTCTTTCTCTTTATACATTACAATTGGCAAATGATGCAAAGAACCCTATCGCTACAACTTACCGGTAGGTAAGATGCATATAGCAGACAAGATCAATCGAAGTAGCTACAACAAAACGATCGTTGTCTAGACGATCATGGGAGAATTCCGCTCTAAATACAGTAACGATCACCAACACATTTTCACACAGATTACCTAACTCCCACTGGAACAGCCCCTTAGTGGAACAACTTCGTCGAAAACGACTCTCTAGAGCCCCCTTCAGAGAATCTGCTAGCAAATGACTCCTAAAATATAGTATAGCAGCAGCTGCCTCCATCAGAAATATTGTAAGAAAATGACTCATAGAGAGCAGTATAGCAGCAGCTTCAGCCTATGAGACAATCTGCTATCAAATAACAGATATACTACATTAATAAATATGATACCAATGCATCATAAATTAGATTATAGAAGCAGCTGCCCCCATCAGAAACTTTGCTATCAATTGACTCGTAAAAATACGACAATTACGTAGCAAGTAACTTCAGTTCTTTATTACGTTGGCAAATGCCTCCAACTCGATCTATATAATTACCCTAGGCAGGAAAATTCCTCCGTTTCATTCAAATTACTTCAAGTATATCCGGGACTTGGCCGACGATCATGAATGAATCTGCGATATCAGGGCCAGAAGAAAGCCGGTAACGAGTCCAGGCAGTGTACAACTATCTAAAACACGTCATTTTTCGTTCATATCGTTGATGAGGATCCTTATATGACTTCCACTTCGGGTGTACAAAACGCACAAAACGACGCATACTTCTGCATTATAGTGCTTCGATTAGTATTGGTAGAGGGAGAGATCGTCGTCCCCGACGCTTGCGCAAAGCGGTTGTCGGCGTTGTCACGTTGTGTGTTTGTTTTCTTTTCGTCTCGCATATATGGCTGCCACGCCGAGACAATACAGCGGCCTCTGTCGAGCTCAGCTGAGTTACGACTACCTGCACACCAACAGGTCGGACTAGCTCATAGATTTCATTCCCTGTACCGCCGAGAATCGCAGCTTTTACTTGATTTTGGGGCGTTTCAAGGGCCTCATTCGGAAGTCGTTTAGCGCTTCTTGCTAAAAGGGAGGGAAACCTATAAACGTCTCTTTATTTCCCGCGTCTATCCTTTGGAACTTCATAAGTGGGAAGTACTAAGTGTGTATGCATGTTATTTTTAGCACAAACCACGACTTCTTGTTTGGCGCTTTGGCTGAATTGGTGGACAACGCAAGGTGAGATGATACGAACGCAAGCTTCAAATGGATCATAGTGATTTGCTTCTGCTCAACTTTCTAGAGATGCCCAGGCGAAATCGTTGCGTATTTACACAGGTAAGTGCAACGAGGTATTAGTTGATTGAGTGAAAAGATTTCGCGGTGAAGAAAAAAGCAGCAAAGTTTGCAAAGAGCAAATTGTGTCATTTCTTGATGATGGCGAAGGAATGAATCCGGGTTAGTTTTTGTCATACTGTATATTGTCGGCTTGTGCCAATCTATATGAGTCTATTTTTCTGTAAAGAGGCAACTGCTAATGTCATTATATTTGGCTTGTCTTCAAAACGACTGGCGCAAAAGGAGAAAATTGGGCAGTACGGCAATGGGCTTAAATCGTAGGAGCAATAATTGTGCAGAGTTCGCAGGCGAGTTAGTATGTTATAGCGGTTCCATGAGAGTTGCAAAAGATATGATACTGTTTACAAAATGGTATAAAAGGGGAAAAAATTTAATGGGGTTATAAATTTTATAACTTTAGTGACGATACGATGACCTGTCTGTTTTTGTCGCGATCCTTTCACGAAGCTGAACGCTTAAAAGAGGTTATTGTTCCATTGCCTTCATGGAGTGGCAAACGTCCTTTGGCGTCATCACAAGCTGAGAAATATCAGGTAGAACAAAAATTTTGGAGAGAAATATAAACGCTAATGTTGTAATAAAACGAATAGCATTCAGTTGAAATGAATATTATTTTGAAATATTCTCCTTTCGACACGGAAGACAAATTGATGCAACAATTTGCCAAGATCAAAAGCCGTATGCACATGCATGCACGCATGCAGCGTCAGCGACTTTTTCCGTCAAAATTCTGTTTGTTACGTAGAGACTGGAACTCTAGTCATGCTCTACAATCTCAAAGTTTTAGATTCTGGAGAAACTGAATTGGATGTAAAGCGAAAAAGAACTATGGACTTCAGTAATATTAGATTACTCATGTTTGGTTTAGTTTCAGACCGATCCAAACGACATTCGCTTGACAGCTACTTATTTGGACGTAAATCTGCAAAGGTTTGACGGAAACTGAATTGTTGCTATTTAAATTGAAACTCGACGTCTGTTCTAGTTCTGTTTTGGAGCGCACCTCCTTTCGCGCATACGTCTCCCTACACTATTGTAATCCACGGACGAAGATATATTTGCAAGGAAAGAAAGTGCTAACAAAAAGGCTTGATCAGCATCTCTACATACCAAGGTAAGTTTCACTTGTTCAGTTCTAGGTAGCAAGCTAAGAGTTCAATGCATTGCAGGAAATACGATTATAGTTCAAAAAGATTCAAAGTTCGTTCCCATTTGGAGGCAGAGGAAGCGCAAAAAAGAGCGAAGCTGGGTACAGTGACCGTGCACGTTTTCTGAATATAGACTAAGCTGATTTACCTTTTTATTTAGCTAAGGAAAAAGCGAGAGAGCTGGAACTGAAAGCAAGGTATCGCGCCGGAGCAGTACGCGATATCTGAATGCATTACGTAGTGGTCTTGTTACAGAAATTCGACTCCTCGTGTTTACACGTCTGAACAAAACGTGGTCTTGGCATGGTTTTTTTTGAATAGCTCTATCATTTGCTTTTTGTTCTAGGCTACGTTTCGTCAAGCGCAGAAGTTTGCAACAGATGCTCGCCAAGAGGCAAACAAACTTGAAAATATTTTCAAGGACAAGCAACGGTAGAAAAAAAAATTAGGATAAACTTTTCGCAACTCAGTTTTGGATAATTATCTGTGCTATATACATAGAGCTCTTGCTGAACCAAAAACGCTTACGTTCACGTTTGGCTTCAACATCATGGATAGGAGTCGCGAAGGATTCTTCATTTACAACTGCAATCGGTACGTAGGTCAATATTATATATCGATCGATCGATCGAGATGACGTTTTCTAGTCTTATTAAAATGTTTGAGCGAAGCCCTCAGCAATCAGACTACATGCGGTAAAGATGGTTCTTGAGATTTTTTCTTTTTTAACTCGCCTTGATTTTCCTTTAGGAAGTATAGAGGAGTCGTTGGTAGGCCAGTGTTTGTAATTTCACCGTGTATAGCCTACGTGTGTGCTGATATTAGGAATTGTCAATGTTCCCTACGTCGTATTGGAACCTACAAACAACAAGCAGGATTTTGCCGATCCTCAAGCAAGCTAGTTATTCGATCACAGAGAGCGTGCCTTGTTTAGCAGTTTTTATATAGGAGTATCGCTTTCTACTTAAAGCTATGAATGAACATCTTGTGCAATACTGGCGAGACGTGAACATCAGTAAGACTAGACGTCTCATACGTCAAGATGATTTAATTAATTTAAACCTTTGCGTTAAGGAGATTTGACGGATTTTTGGTAGGACATCATGCATGATAAATTCTTTGGGTGCCAACTTATTCATTATAAGGAATCATTTTGGCTATTCACCGTCAAAGCCGTGGACCGACGAGCCTTCCAACGAGTCTAGATACGTCAAATACAGGCGGTCTAAAGTGAAGATGGAAATGCAATGTGGTACGTACGTCGCGAAGTTGCTCCTACTTGTTGCCGGCGCTTTTAGCACGTCTACTTAGACTTGTGCCTTAAATGGAGAAAAATCCCTTTTTCGATCAAACACTTTGATTACGTCTTTACCGATGACTGGACGTGCAGTCTCAGTTGGGATTTAAGTAGCAACAGGTAATTGTAATTACGTGAATAATCGTAGAAGCAAACTAATGACTGAGAGTATTGACAGTTGTTCGAAGCCGGAGAAAGAGGTTGCTATTAGAACCGGCCGTCTGACGAAAATCACCCCAGCTGAGAGCCGTCGATCAGGCGCGGTGCGTATCTCGTTACTAAGAGAGTTCTAATAGATTATCTATACGTTTACGCTTAATTAATTTGTCGTAAGGTGTCAGCTCAGCCGCCAGCTCCTGGCGGCTCTTTTTCGTTAGCAACAAATGTTGTAAGGTTGATGCTAGTCTTTATACTGCGTTGCCCTATAATCCTACCGTTGCATGCAGGCTGGTGCTTCTAGAAAGCGAGGCCTTTCTGCGGACGATCACACCGACAGCGGAAACGTGTTTCTTAACTTCACAACACCGCTGCCAATGGTTCGTATTATTTGAGTAATATGCGCTAGTTGTAACTTTTGTGCTTGGTACATCGTCACACTGTCTTGTATACCAATTAAGAAAGATATTTAGGCAAATTCCTCTATAAAGTCGATTCACCGCGGAACGTCCGGAACAAATGCCGGGGTACACAGCCGCGGCGGCTCTAGCATCAGGCCACCCAAGAAACAAAAACCTTTGCAAATTCCTAATGACGATGATTCCAACGACATCGACGATGACGACGCTGCCCAGGCGCGGCACTTGAAAAACACTGAGACGAGAGCAAAAGAAGCTGAAAAGAGGGCAGAAGATTCTGAAAGGAGGGCAAAAGAAACAGCGGAGAAAATGAAAGAAACAGCAAGGAAGTTGAAAGAAACCGAAAAGAGGGTGGAAGAAATTGAGAAGATGGCAAAAGAAACAGCTGAGAAATTGAAAATAACGCAGAAAACGCTGGGAAACCTGCGCAATCAAACCTGTTTGATTCTGACCAAAGTTGATAAGGTATACATGATAGCTGCTAATGTATTATATCATAATTCAACGGCTTTTATAATATAGGAATTCAGCAAGTTCTTGCCAAATCCATCGCACGACTTTGACGCAGCAGTGTCAAAATTGAGTCGCCGTCTGTAAGTTGACTTACAAGAAAAGTTTTCTTGGCAGAAATTTTGCTTTTGTTGTTGGCTAGTTTACTAATATTGCAAGTTGCTAAGAGAGTTCCGAGTTACACAAGGGGTCGCTATAGCTTATTTAGAGTCTAATTAATTGCTCGTTCTGTGGCTCATGATAATATCAAGTCTTCAAAATGCAATTTATATAGCTATCCCTCACGCAGGAAGTAAAGTAGCCTTAGAAACATATTGTTTAATTAAGATTTTAATACCTCGCGCATCCAATACCGCTTCGGTAGGGTTCACTGCTTTAGTATGTACTGTATAAGAACGAAATGCTGTCTCAGAAATATTGGGTCAAAAGGTTACCTTTTCGTTGATGGTTATACGGAAAAGAGCAACCTATGACTCTTAAAGAAATAAGGGAATGAAAGTCGAGTAACCGATGACTCATAAATAAATAATGGGAACATAGGAAATGGAAGTCGAGTAACCTATAACTCATAACTAGAGAAATAATGAAACTACATGAACGTTTTAGTAGATCGAGAAAGATCGAAAAGAGCCTAATCACATATACTGTAGAGTAGCTGATGAAATTGCAATGATGAAAAGGAATGAACATGCACTCTAAATAGCTCCGAAGCTCAGTCCACTCAGAACAAGAAGGCTTGCGCTAGATGAATTTTCTAAGTGAAATGATAAATTTTTTTCTAAGTGGAATGACTGGAATCTGGCTATGCTCAAATGGCTCTCGAGTATCTAACGCCTTTTTTTGCACCCAGCGTTATTTACTGCAATTCTATCGGTCGAATTCTCGACCGAGCTCATATTGATCGCTAGATGACATACTTGGCTCTTCGAAGTCACCTATAGTCTAAAACGCGTTACAGTTGAATGGAAACCCACCTACCCGAAACCCGACTTTGTTTCGTACCTCAGGAATTCGTTATGTACAGATCGTTTCTTGTTTCGTGACTAGAGAATGGCGTTTAGGTTCGTCTCCGGGACTCTCCTGTTCTGATCCGGGCAAACGGCACAGCTCCGGCGAGTTTTCGACTAGAATTTTAGCGAGGTACTTTTTTTAGCGTCAGCGACAGTTGTCGAAGACAATTCGAAGTAATATTGCGTGGCGATAACGTTTTCACAAAAGTGAGGCTCCCTAAGGGGTCTCCCGAGCTGTTTTTCGCATCTCAAAGCAGAAGGAAAGCCTTGCAAGCGGAAGTCGATCGTTCCGTTTGAAGGCATACTGAAGGTCTAACGCTGAGACGGGCATTTGACGGAGCTCATCGAATATTGATCGAGCTAGACTCAAAAATATCCTTCTCTGTTTCGAGGCTCGTCTTTCCATTGTCATGCATCGGAGGCTTTACTCCGACGACGTGTAGCAAGCTTAGAGGCATGTCTTGTTTCTGCTAGAAGTATACGTGCGTACGAAGTTTACCGCATCCGTCGCAGGCAGAAGTCTCGTGGCCCGGGTGGTAAGAATCCCTCAAAAGGGGCCTCACCTAATTGTTTTCCGAGTAGCTGTCGTTTTAGTCTCCTCTCATTAAGGTTACCTAATCCTTTCCTTGGTAGATATTTGGAACGATCGAAATTGGGATTTTGGTCAAGCGTCTTCCAACACTGAACAGACCCCGAAGATGGATCCATGTGCTTGAATATCAGGTTGACGTCTACTGTAACAGAAAATTATTGGAAAATAATTGCAAAGCTTTTCAAATGAGTCTATTGACGATGTGTTTCGTTTGTTATTCGGCTATGACGTCTAGATGTCGCGAGTGCCCCCAGCCACGTCATTGTAACGTCACATGGACTATTCCTATTGTCTACAATCCGTGGTCGAATCATAGCGAGTGTGCACACTATGAGCAAAGGCAAGGCACGCCTACGAAAGAGAAACCTTTGTCGCTTTGTCGATCGCGTGAGATGGGGTACCCGGATAATAACCTTGTGACCTAACTGAGTACTACAGCTCTTTGAGCGTGTTTTGAGACGTTCCAACCTCTGCGATCTTCTTCGGTAAGCTCTTTTTCAAGCCTATATCTTTAGAGTTAGGTAATTGAGAAAGTTATGGGCCAGTTTAAACCTTTGCTGCACAAAGTGTTGCATTGAACTTTTCGGGCACATAAAGGGGGTTTTTGCAATAAGTCTAGCAATGTTCAGCGCTTAGTCGCGTCAGCGTTCAGGTCCTAAGAGTAGACGTATGTAGTGAGTAGATCGGACCCAGGCCTCTCCCACGAACCTCTAGCTCCCCGCTGACAAGGTTCGTGGGAGAGGCCTGGGTCCGAGGCTACGTAGTGACTACAGTACGCAATCGACTTCGCGCGTTACTTTATGAAGCGGCTGGCAACCAGGCTGGCAACATAATGCATTGCTTTTTATTAATTCCGAATGATCAAAATTTCTACTTACAATGCTGAGAGAATCGCTTTAATTCAATGATTCATGCTGATTACTGTTTTTGCTCTTTTTAGTAAGCAACAGCATGTGGCAAGCACTCGCTGCAGAGCTAATAGGCGTTTGCGTTTCTGCTGCAATTAAACGTTACATGGACGCTGCTAAATTTGACGCCTTAATGGCCGAGTTTGAAAAGCGCCTAGGCACTAACGCTACTCGTTACATCGTGCAAGTAACGAAAATTAGTACAGAAATTCTTGACAGAAGCAAATCGAACAAGATTAAATGGTGTTCCTTTCTCATCAGAACAACGATTGCTCTTGTGGAAAATTTTAAAGGCATATCTGAAGGAAGAGATTTCGTTGAGCGGCTCAAGGCAGCTAAGGACGAAGCCGAAAATGTAGCCGAACAGTTGGTGCAGGATTTCTTAGAGGCTGTCTTTGAAAATGTTGCTCAGGCAGTTGGATGCCAGGGTAAATTACCTAAGTTTCTTGAAAGAACTCTATCTGAACAATTTGTTTCGCAAATGAAAAATTTCTATACTTTCAGTCAATATCATTGCACCGAAGAACTTCAGGAAGAGTTGGAAGAATTGAAAGAAGTCACTAGATTTTACTTTGGAGAGCCAGCCGTGAACTGTTTAGAAGATTTGCGTCAACGAGCTGAAGACATTTCTCAGGATTCTGAAAAATTTTGCAATAGGCTTGCCGGCTGGTACAGTGAATTGGTCAGCGCCAATTTAGGAAAAGAGAAAGGAAAAGAATTTATCGAAGAAGTGCTTTTGCTAAGCGAAAACGAAACTGAACTTAAAGATGTCGTTACGACGGAGAACTTAAGGAAAGCAATTTCCAGCAAAAATTTTACAAAACATTTACCAGGAGCTAAAGGAGCACCAACCTTGTCGAGCTCTGTCATCTCTGTCAACTATTCGATGACGAGTTTCGACGCGCCGCCCTCATGCGTTGCAATTCCTTGTCTAGATACCGCTAAAAGATGTTTAGGCAAAAATGCTTGGAAGTCGGCTTCTATAGCTCTTTCTGGGGCACCCAAAATATCAGCAGATTCCAGTGCGCAAACGGCAGCTAACTGGTTTTCTGATCGTATGATAGATTTGGTGAAAGAGTTCAGCGGTGAAGTGATGGCAAATGGTTTCAAAAGGGCAATTATTAGCGGATCAATAGGTGGGCTTGTTACTGGGAAACTAATGGAAGAAGCTACAAAATTTGCGTTGAAGAAATACGGCAAGAAGAATCCAGTAGATATTAAGCGCATTTCTAGAAGAATGGGGTATATTGGAGCCGCAATAGGGGGCGCTGCGGCAGCTGTCGCTGCCGTCACTGTTTTGGCACCGTTTACCATTACCGTAACCGTAGGTTCCGCTGCCATATATACTATCCCGGCGTTGACCACAAGCCTCACTCTGGGGCAATTGGTAGGTTTTGCAGCTACCGGAGGAATATCAGGATTTCTTACCTACTTCGCGGCAAATGTTCTTACTGATATTACTCCTAACTTATACTAGAAATCTACGCAAAAGGCAGGCCCGTGCCAAGGGAACGTCAACTTTGTGTTTTCAGAGTCTTTTAGTAATTTGTGATGTTAGTTATAATTGCATTGGATCTTAACCGTTTTACGTTTTATTAGGAAGGGTGGGGGAGGGGAGGGGGGAGGGGCGACAACAGAAAGGGTCGCTGCAGAGGGTCGCAAACTCTCTTTGGATAGACTATTTATTTATAATTATTTTTACGTATCTACCGGTAAGTATTTTAGGAGAGTAAGTTTGTAAGTATCTTTTCTACTGATCTCTTTGTCAGCCAAACGCCTGTCACGCTTTAGATAATAAATTCAAACTTTGATTCTTACAAAACACTTTTGCAATGACAGGTTGCGTTAGATCAAACTAGAGCTGAGAGCAAATTGATTGGCTACACATTTCATCATGGCACCAACACCGGTGAAGAATAACACTTAGGACATTCTTTCTTTAATTTTCACTCGCCTTTCACGTCTTCAATACTTTAAGCCACATGGATGTGTTCCCAAGCACGTATACGTGGAAAAATATTGTACGTGGAACAAAAAGTGGCGACAAACGAAGATTGTCGACAAATCAGAGCTACCCACTAGGAGTCGCCAATGGGTGGAGTTAGCGTTGTTAAAAAAATTATTCTGTTATATGCTGCCCCAAGACCTTTGACTTGAAAGTAAAACATTAACTGGGCTATTGCTGTCGTTCTCAGCTACTGAATGAGTTTGACTGAACTTGCCTACTTTTTCCGTCTGATTTAAAGCACAAATACGATTCACATGTTTAGTCGTCTCATATTATCGGCTGCATGCGCGTTGAGCGATATCTGATAAGAAAGCTAAGAATCCCTTAAAGCGGGATAGCAGTGATTCGCCGCCGGAACAAAGGATCATCCGGTTTCTTAATGAGTGCAAATTGAATTATTTATCATGCAAAATGCTTTGCAAGCAAGTCACTTCCACAGTCCGCTGCTTTGTAGTAGCGATGACAACTGGAGTGCACGCTTCAACCTATAGCAAGCTTTCGAAGCACGTTCAATTATCTGAAGGCCAGAAATTCCTCGATCACATTCTGCAGCCTCAACGTGACGATCGTGTTCTCGACTTTGGCTGCGGAACAGGAAACCTAACGCTTCATTTAGCAGAGAAAATCGGGCCAAAAGGTTTCCTCGTTGGAGTCGACCCTGACGTGGAGCGAATCAAAATCGCCCACAGCCGACTCCAAAGGTACGAGAACGTGAAAATAGTTCACGGTTCAATAGACGAAGCGAAACCGTTTGCACTTTACGATCTTATCAACTCAAACCAAGTGGTACACTGAATACCTCGCGACAACCCCAAAGAGTACGTTGGAAAGATGTTTGATTTGCTGAGCCCAGGTGGACGTGTCGGCTTCACGACGGGGGAGGATCACAAAGCCTTCATACGAGAGCTCTCTGCAAGTCAATATGGAAATTCCTACGAATCGTTTATAGCTGCTACGGGATGGAGTTTGGCTCCGCTTTCCTACTGGGAATCGCTTTTCAGAGACGCCGGCTTCGAAATCGTATACAGCTCGAAAGAGGACAAGGGTGGCGTCTTCCCGAACGAAAGGACATTACTCGATTGGTGGGAAGCGACGACTGTGGGCTACTTCAGCGCCGCTATTAGAACGCCGGAGGAACTGCTGAAAAAATTCAAATTGAAAAGAGACGGACCGATTCCTGTCTACGCTTCTCTTCTGGACGTTGTGGCTAAGAAACCGAGTTAGAGAACGATAGTTTGTTTTTCAGGGCTCGTGTTGGGGTGTCCCTCTGATCAAAAAGAAACCCACTCATCGCAATGGCATTCAAGATATGCATGGCCTTGGGCTAGTTCATACCAGACGGCTTCGCTCGACGTCATTGTGCCAGCTGTGACCCTGCGTTAAATGAATGATGAATCTACTAATCCGATTACCCTAGGTTTGGCTCCTCCCACTTTTCACTTGCATGAGATCGAGGACACTTAATTGGCCTAGACTTCCGAAGATCTTTCCTAAATCTGAGTAGAGAACGAAGTCCTTATGCGCTCTGATCTCGGTAGAAAAACAGCACCTGGGTGGAAGCCCGCTGACATGCAGATTGCAGATCGAGCTAATTATATAGACAGTGATTCCAAGTCGAAGCTGACGTACGCTCGGTTCTGAGTCGGGAAAGAAGGATAATAGATGTACAGGTAAGACAAGGATGTTATAAAACCGCTGTTGCGGATTTGGGCGAGTCACGGCTTCAAAACGAACTGCATTCCAAACCGGCGACGCAGTTGTGACTCTTTCCCCTTGTCAGAGAAGGCCATAACTCACCTGAAGACTGAAGACGGTATCTAAGGTGTTTTCCATCCCCTGAGACAGCACGATCGCGGTCAAAATGCCGGCCGGCGGCTACAGACTGACATTTCATTCCTGAAGGGCAAGTGTCCCGTATAGCTAGGTGACGCGTTCCCCGATGCATGTTGCCATCGCTTCAACGCCGTCGTCGTTTATGCGGTCAAGTGAAGGAGAATGCTCGATCGGTAAGATAATGTTAATGGGGACCCTCCCTACGCCATCTGGCTCTCCAAGGTAAATAATGAAGGGGTTGGCCGGATCGAGGGCGAAGCTCGCAAAGGTCGTTTTCTAAGAGCTCTTATATCAGGTCTATAGGTACATCAACTTCATCAGGGTTGCCTTGGCGTCTAATCATGCATCTAGAGCGAATACCAACTGGCAATTAATGGGCCAAGGGTACGAAAGTTACTTCATGCGATCATGCAACTATATAGGGTCTCTTCAATTGAGAGTCTTTGTCAGAAGTTTGTCGGAACGACTATCAAGCATAGCGTTCTCGCCACAAGCGTCTGTGTACCCGGCTCTTTCGTACAAGCGACATGCTTTGTCGAGCGTAGTAGACGTTTCTATGAAACCTTCTTTACACCGCTACGTCGAATTTCTTCTTCAATCATAGTGAGCATAGATCGGGCGATGCCTTTTCCTCTCGCTTCTGGCTTCAGATACATTTTTCTAATGTCAGCGCACCGTTCGCCTCTTTGAGCTGTTGAATTGTAGTATCCCACACATCCAACCATCTCTTGCTTGGCGACATCTTCGATGACAAACAAGTCGCCCTTCCCACTTCCCCAGTAGTACTCCTCGACTCTCAAAGCGTCTTGGTCGCCGTCATCTGGCTGGAATTGTAGCCCATGAGAGGCGAGGATATTAGTTACCATTTCGATGAGAGGCTTCCTATCTTTTGGTGTCCAGCTTCTTGCAACGTAGCGTTCGAGATGAAGAACAGGTTTTGCGCTCATTATCCTACGCTATGTGCGTGACGTGAAGTGGAAATCCTTCCTCGATTGACTGCATCTCGTTCAAATTAGATTAATTATTGGACGTCCCTCCCCATGCATGTATGCATCCATTTGTCGTTCCAACACCCCGTTCGAACGTTCGAACACCCCGTTCGAACAATCTGTTCGAACGTATGGAAATGGGTTTGTGTATTGCATTAGGCAGCGGGTCCTAAGCGTCACACCGCAAGTTCTCTTTAGAGGAAGGGAACCTGTACGTACATTACAAGGTCCAATTAAGCCCAAAGACTCGTCAACAACGTACACCAGCCAAAGTGTGGCGATTGTGCACTGGACGTCTGGAAACGTAACCCTGCACTTGGCAAACAACTTGAAACTCTGACTCAGGAAATTTTTCGTTGCAGTAGATCCAGGTGCAGATTTGGATGCAGATTTACCGGTAAACGAAGCAGTTTTCATTTAAAATTCAGAGTGATGCGGGGTTAGTTGCGATTTATAGAGGGACTTTGAAAAGGCAGAAACTCACGCCTATCATCTTTAATTATTTGGTAAAGGTAAAATTTCTATATTTTGTAGCCTTAATACAGCGTAAGTTAGATAGAGCCGTCTATCAAACTGAACCAGAATGTAATATCCCCGATGGACTTCTTAATTTTTTTACACTTCAGAGCCGATCAAAATTGCTCGATTAGCCGGTTTACTAGCTTTCAACCACGTACCTCTTTGGCGTATTCGTTTGTTTCTGCAACGCTAGGTACGTGTGTCAAACGCCTGCGCGCAGAAAGAGTTTTAAATAAAAATCACTGTGAGAGAAATTTATGTCTATGGTCGTTGTGTCAATGCCTCTGTGTTTTGGGCTTTCAAGTGAGTCGTTTGACGGCCTTGATAAAACTTTGAATTAGATATTAACGTCCTTTGAGAACGCCTAGGACGGTTACTGTCAAACTCGAAATTTGTGAAAAAGCCAAAATTCGCCAATGCACGTCACTGCAAAGAGTTAAAATAACTGTCAAAATATATATCAAATGAAAACCTATATTGTTTCCTTCACAGAAAAGTGTGCGTTGCTCACTGAGTCCCGAAGCATTAGCAACTATTCAAACGTTGCCTGAGCAGTAAGCTTTACCGACGTCTCCACATCGCCTGCTCTACTAATATTGTCAGAAACATTCTGTTGGAAAGCTGTCTTATCGCCAGCAAAGAAAGATCTCATTCCACGCTAATGTACGCAAACCTTCAGAAATTTATTTCAACGATTATTTTCATTTTAGTTTAAGGAACGACGAACGGTTGCGCTACAGTTCTGTTGAAGGCATCAGCGCAAAAATTTCGTCAGTTTTGCAAATAATTATCCAAGTGCAGTAAAAATTTTTAATTGTTTGTTCTGTCGCTAATGCTAATATCAAGTCTTCAATGCAATTTTTATAGTTATCCCTCACGCAGGAAGTAAAGTAGCCATAGGAAAAGAGTATAGAGGAGTCGTTGGTAGGCTAGTGTTTGTAATTTCACCGTGTATAGCCTAAGTGTGTGCTGATATTAGGAATTGTCAATGTTCCCTACGTCGTATTGGAACCTACAAACAACAAGCAAGATTTTGCCGATCCTCAAGCAAGCGAGTTATTCGATCTTAGAGAGCCTGTCTTGATTAGCAGTTTTTATATAGGAGTATCGCTTTCTACTTAAAGCTATGAATGAACATCTTGTGCAATACTGGCGAGACGTGAACATCAGTAAGACTAGACGTCTCATACGTCTAGATGATTTAATTAATTTAAACCTTTGCGTTAAGGAGATTTGACGGATTTTTGGTAGGTCATCATGCATGATAAATTCTTTGGGTGCCAACTTATTCATTACAAGGAATCATTTTGGCTATTCACCGTCAAAGCCGTGGACCGACGAGCCTTCCAACGAGTCTAGGTACGTCAAATACAGGCGGTCTAAGGTGAAGATGGAAATGCAATGTGGTGCGTACGTCGCGAAGTTGCTCCTACTTGTCGCCGGCGCTTTTAGCACGTGTACTTAGACTTGTGCCTTAAATGGAGAAAAATCCCTTTTTCGATCAAACACTTTGATTACGTCTTTACCGATGACTGGACGTGCAGTCGCAGTTGGGATTTAGGTAGCAACAGGTAATTGTAATTACGCGAATAATCGTAGAAGCAAACTAATGACTGAGAGTATTAACAGTTGTTCAAAGCCGGAGAAAGAGGTTGCTATTAGAACCGGCCGTCTGACGAAAATCACCCCAGCTGAGAGCCGTCGATCAGGCGCGGTGCGTATCTCGTTACTAAGAGAGTTCTAATAGATTATCTATACGTTTACGCTTAATTAATTTGTCTTAAGGTGTCAGCTCAGCCGCTCCCGGCCGCTCTTTTTCGTTAGCAACAAATGTTGTACGTTGATGCTCGTCTTAATACTGCGCTGCCCTAATCCTACCGTTGCATCCAGGCTGGTGCTTCTAGAAAGCGAGGCCTTTCTGCGGACGATCACACCGACAGCGGAAACGCGTTTTTTAACTTCACAACACCGCTGCCAATGGTTCGTATTATGCGTGCATTTTATTTAGAGTAATATGCGCTAGTTGTAACTTTTGTGCTTGGTACATCGTCACACTGTCTTGTATACCAATTAAGAAAGATATTTAGGCAAATTCCTCTATAAAGTCGATTCAGCGCGGAACGTCTGGAACAAATGCCTGGGTACACAGCCGCGGCGGCGCCAGCATCAGGCCACCCAAGAAACAAAAACTTTTGCAAATTCCTGATGACGATGATTCCAACGACATCGACGACGCTGCTCAGGCGCGGCACTTGAAAAACACTGAGACAAGAGCAAAAGAAGCTGAAAAGAGGGCAGAAGATTTTGAAAGGAGGGCAAAAGAAACAGCGGAGAAAATGAAAGAAACAGCAAGGAAGTTGAAAGAAACCGAAAAGAGGGTGGAAGAAATTGAGAAGATGGCAAAAGAAACAGCTGAGAAATTGAAAATAACGCAGAAAACGCTGGGAAACCTGCGCAACCAAACCTGTTTGATTCTGACCAAAGTTGATAAGGTATACATGATAGCTGCTAATGTATTATATCATAATTCAACGGCTTTTATAATATAGGAATTCAGCAAGTTCTTGCCAAATCCATCGCACGACTTTGACGCAGCAGTGTCAAAATTGAGTCGCCGTCTGTAAGTTGACTTACAAGAAAAGTTTTCTTGGCAGAAATTTTGCTTTTGTTGTTGGCGAGTTTACTAATATTGCAAGTTGCTAAGAGAGTTCCGAGTTACACAATTTAAGGGGTCGTTATAGCTTATTTAGAGTCTAATTAATTGCTCGTTCTGTCGCTCATGCTAATATCAAGTCTTCAAAATGCAATTTATATAGTTATCCCTCGCGCAGGAAGTAAAGTAGCCTTAGAAAAATATTATTTAATTAAGGTTTCAATACCTCGCGCATCCAATACCGCTTCGGTAGGGTTCACTGCTTTAGTATGTACTGTATAAGAACGAAATGCTGTCTCAGAAATATTGGGTCAAAAAGGTTACCTTTTCGTTGACGGTTATACGGAAAAGAGCAACCTATGACTCCTAAAGAAATAAGGGAATGAAAGTCGAGTAACCGATGACTCATAAATAAATAATGGGAACATAGGAAATGGAAGTCGAGTAACCTATAACTCATAACTAGAGAAATAATGAAACTACATGAACGTTTTAGTAGATCGAGAAAGATCGAAAAGAGCCTAATCACATATACTGTAGAGTAGCTGATGAAATTGCAATGATGAAAAGGAATGAACATGCACTCTAAATAGCTCCGAAGCTCAGAACAAGAAGGCTTGCGCTAGATGAATTTTCTAAGTGAAATGATAAATTTTTTTCTAAGTGGAATGACTGGAATCTGGCTATGCTCAAATGGCTCTCGAGTATCTAACGCCTTTTTTTGCACCCAGCGTTATTTACTGCAATTCTATCGGTCGAATTCTCGACCGAGCTCATATTGATCGCTAGATGACATACTTGGCTCTTCGAAGTCACCTATAGTCTAAAACGCGTTACAGTTGAATGGAAACCCACCTACCCGAAACCCGACTTTGTTTCGTACCTCAGGAATTCGTTATGTACAGATCGTTTCTTGTTTCGTGACTAGAGAAAGGCGTTTAGGTTCGTCTCCGGGACTCTCCTGTTCTGATCCGGGCAAACGGCAGAGCTCCGGCGAGTTTTCGACTAGAATTTTAGCGAGGTACTTTCTTTAGCGTCAGCGACAGTTATCGAAGACAATTCGAAGTAATATTGCGTGGCGATAACGTTTTCACAAAAGTGAGGCTCCCTAAGGGGTCTCCCGAGCTGTTTTTCGCATCTCAAAGCAGAAGGAAAGCCTTGCAAGCGGAAGTCGATCGTTCCGTTTGAAGGCATACTGAAGGTCTATGCTGAGACAGGCATTCGACGGAGCTCATCGAATCTTCATCGAGCTAGACTCAAAAATACCCTTCTCTGCTTCGAGGCTCGTCTTTCCATTGTCATGCATCGGAGGCTTTACTCCGAAAACGTGTAGCAAGCTTAGGGGCATGTCTTGTTTCTACTAGAAGTATACGTGCGTACGGTGTTTACCGCATCCGTCGCAGGCAAGAGTCTCGTGGCCCGGGTGATAATACTCCCTCAAAAGGGGCCTCACCAAATTGTTTTCCGAGTAGCTGTCGTTTTAGTCTCCTGTCATAAAGGCTATATAATCCTTTCTCTGGTAGATATTAGGAATGATCGAACTTGGGATTTTAGTCAAGCGTCTTCCAACAGACCCCAAAGATGAGATCCATGTGCTTGAAAATCAGGTAGACGTCTACTCTAACAGAAAATTATTGGAAAATATTCGCAAAGCTTTGCAAAGTGACGGTGTGTTTCGTTTGTGATACGGCTATGGCAGATCTCGCGAGTTCACTCTCGGATCCGTGCGAACTCAATCCTTTGAAATTTAATCACACGTTATAGATTCATGCAGAAAAGTGATATGAAGCAATCTACGGACTGGTTGGACCTTCTACTTGCGTGTAGAATCTCATTGCCAATGGGGTTAATGGCTCTTTCGAGTTGTTAGCATACACATTCGTCCCCGCATCGTCCTAAAACTATTTTCTTTAAATTTCTTGTAGATTTTAGACAAGCAGTTTTTCTGAAGCTAGACGCGTTCAACTCACAGTGTATAGTACATTTGGCTATATAGGCGAAGACCGCTTTCACTGTGCACTACTTTTCTCCCGTTTCTTGGGTGCAGAGGGTGATATTCGTGAATATTTATTGCATTTTTAATTTCCTTACATGTTCATCTATTGAAACTTACTAATCTATTGGAAGAACCATGATGAAATGTAATAAAGCTACAGCTTGCAGGTTCCGGTAAAAGGAATTACCATTAGGGGAGCCGGAAGGGAATCCCCAGACGCTTCCACATCTCCAATGCAGCTGACGGAGACGCCGCAATCATCATCATCATTTCGAGCACAACTTTCACTATCGCTCTTTTCAGGGTCAGTTGCATACTCCATCAAAGAGCGATAGTTTCGACTAAGGTGGCAAAACTGGCACGGATGGCGAACCTGATTCTGAATCTGAATCACGGTGTTGTTGTCGAAGCAGACGTCCCACATTACTGCGGTACATCCGCACGCGGTTGCATCCGGCAAGCAACCGAATACCTGTATTGTTTTGCAAACGATGCTCATTTCATTGCACGCTTGACATACCAATGAACATTTGTCGTCCGGAATTGCGATCCCGTTGTTGGGCACTCGGGTGTGGACATATTGACAGGGTCCAAATGATAGGCGCACAAGTCGCCGTTGCTACACGACAGACGATCCCAGTTAGGAGGTAAGTCGTCTAGCGTCGCCGGCCAACATTGTCCGGGCATTTCCATGCCAACGCACAGACCACCCGACGTGCACTTATCAGAATGCGTACAAAAATTGTCATCGTCGCAAGAGATGCCGCCTTGTGTCGTCGTCCAGGCGTGCACACATATCTACAATCTGTGTAAAGTGTCGTAAACTTACCGTCAGGGTACAGGTAGCATGTGACGCCGGCGTCATGGTAGTGATTGCAGTTATGAAAACCCCAGTCGTTATGGTAACATTGGTCCAAACGTAGCTCTGATGCAGAGCAGTGCACATCATCAAGTCAAATTGGTCCTGAAGCCATTGGAGAAAACATATAATTCAAGTACCCCGAGCTCCAAGCAGCGGACGTTCCAAACAGTTGACGACAGACAACGTGCGCATCGTTCAAGTCCCAGTTATAAGCACAAACGGTTCCCCACGAAGACCCATAGTAGATTTCAACGCGACCTTCGTAGGTCGATCCACCAGCCAAGCGCATGCAGATCTGTAGAAAATAAATACGCAATGCATGAGATTGGACGGCATCGACGCAAGTTAGTTCTCGGGACTTGTCCCCCAACCCTTCGTACGTACGCTTCGTTTTCGGACACTTACTTGCTTGGGAGCCAATTGAGTGCTGCAGTAGCAACAGTGCAGCAACAAAGAGCATTATGATAAAGGTACCAGCTAAGGCTAACCTTAAACTCTGTCAAAAATCGCTCTGGTGGTATTAGATATGGGTGGCCGATACGGATAGAGTTTCCACTTTCTATAGCGACAGGGTCACGTACTTCCTGCGCGAAAGTCACTTGCTTACCATGGTCACTTCATGCGCGTTCACTTGCTTACCATGATCACTTCATGCGCGTTTACTTGCCTACTATGGCCAGTTCCTGCGCGTTAGCTTTCGATCGTCCGACGGTCGCGGAACCTCCAGGCGACAGACGGTGCAAGAGAAACCGAGTGAGAAAAGAAAACATCCCAAGTTTCGCATCACAATTAGCCTGTGCGCATACACCATGCTTTTTAGCTCTTTTCTGTTGGTCTGTTGGCCTAAAAGCGGTCGTATCAAGGGCGAAGGCAGCAAAAGCCATACTGCATGATTGACGAGGACGATATCACGTACGTGGATTTAACTCGCTGTAAGGAAAGCGTCGGCCGGGCATGCATGCGCCGCTGCGCCCAGCTAGCTAACAGTTAACTGAAGATCGACGTTACATGGAGACAAAATCCTTGTGCTTTTTCTTTTGTCCGACAATATATTTATCGGTTACCGTAAAAAACCTAAGACAAAAACTCGTCCCCTCGCTCTAGCGTGCGATAGAGACCATTCACCTCTCCTGCAGACTACCCTCACTCCAAATCAATCGTATATATAGAGATTCATCATTTGAAGAAAATGCCGCTACAATATATGATGATCATCTCTTTTAGGAATTTTGCCACAGCGAGAAATATCACAGCGTTGGAAAGAGGTTGCACGTTAAAAGTAGAAGCGTCTTTACGTACTGCAGCTGTCCTAAAACTCTATTTAACTAACTGCTACCGTCGCTACATATGTGCAGCTCAATGGCAAAAGACAAGCGGGCGTTACGACAAAGCCACGCCTACGCAAAGGGATCTGCCCTCGTAGCCTTCTCCCTGATCTCCCGTATACTGTAGCTTCGTTTCCGACTTTCTGTACGCTGTACAACGCTCGCGGACGATCTTTCGTAAGCTTGCCGTTTGAATCGCACGCAATTGGGCCCCCCATGCATTTTCTCTTCCTTCTTCTATCGCCAGATCGACTTGAAAATGATCCAGTTCGTGCGACATATGAGGCAATGGAGAAGTTGGCTCCCTTTTGGTGCAGCTCGCCCCGATTCGTCGCCAAAAGCGTCTTTGGGTTCGCGCACGTATTGTTACGTCCTTCTTCGCGCGTAGGCGTAACTCGGGTCCACACTGTGGCTGATGGTCTCTTTCTCGGTCTCTTTATTAGGGATGAGGCTCTCTCCCTCCTCTAATCCAACCTCCCGTATCTAATTTATCTCCCCCGTAACAACAAACACAACAATTCCCCCTCCTGAGTCCATGGCACGTCCTCGTGACATTAACACCCCACAGAACACAGACAACTACAACGAAACACCCACCTTACGACAAACGTCCAACTGTCAGCTTGCGTAGGTATGATCAGGCGGCTTCCTTTTTCGGTGTGAACACTTTCTTGAATCTTTGTCTCCCCACGCACGGATGATCCTGGAGTTCCATCGGTGCCTTTCTTGCCCTCCCGAAATGAACAAACAATGATCCGCTGGGTGGACCACCAATCGGCTCCACCCGGATATTTGTGTCGGTTACATCAGCCACACGATATGGTCCCGAAAATTTCGGCGTCAATTTCGTTGGGCTCCGATTCCCTCGGTAATCGACCATCACGATATCTCCTATCTGGTATTTTTCCTGAGTGGCTTTCTTATCATATTGCTTCTTAGCCTGTTCCTGCGATTCTCCAATGTGTTGTCGGGCCAACTCCCAAGCATTACCCAAGCCTTTCTTCAACTCGCTTCCGTAGTCCTCTGCATCCAACTGCGTAGCCAGCGACGGCACCGCTAACGCCGTCTGCGTTGGTAGTCTCGCTTTTCTTCCGTACATGAGCATAAACGGTGAACTTCCTGACGACGAATGTGGTCGCACCCGATACGCAAATAACATGTAATTGAGGTATTGATCCCACTCGCCACCGTAGAATTTGCTATGCTTGCTGATCATCTGTATCAAGGTTCTGTTCATCCTCTCTACCATGCCATCGGTCTGCGGGTGATAAGCTGATGTATTGATTTTTCGCATTCCCGTGAGCGAACACACTTCCTTTATCAGGCTCGAGAGAAAATCACTGCCCCTATCAGACAATAGCTCCTCGGGCACTCCGTGTCGACATATGATCTCAGTCACCAGCAACCGCGCAATCGTTTCCGCCTTGTGGTTCTTTGTCGCAAATACTTCCGGCCACTTCGTCAAATAATCCATGAAGACAACCGCGTATCGGTTACCCGTTGATGTCGCCGGCAACGTTAGCACATCCACCGCGACTCGGTGAAATGGTCCACCAACTGGTATCGGTCGAAGGGGTGGCGTCAACCGCTTCCCGGCTCCTCCATACTCCGCGCACGGCAGACAGGTACGACAGTATTTCCGCACGTCTTTCCTCATTCCCGGCCACCAAAACCTGACCGCTAAGAGCCCGTAAAGACTTCGTTCTGCAAAGTGGCCTCCAAACCGGCCGGCATGATTCTCCGCCATCAAGAACTCGCGCAATTCCTCCGGTACCGCTACCCGCACACGATGCGGCAGTCGTGCTTTGACTAGACACAGGACATCGTCAATCAACTCCACGATCGTCGACATCTGCACAATTCGTTTTGCTTCCTGTTCCTCCGCCGGTAAGGTTTTGTTCTCCAGATAAACAATTATTCTCCTAAAATATAGGTCCTTCCGTTGTGCCTCTTGAATCTACTCAGACAATTCCACTTCCAACTCCGGCTTTTCGCGCGGAGTCCCCTTTTTGCCCTTTTTGAGCTTTGCGCACACCTCTCCCAAATCAGCTTCGTCGGCAAAGGGCAGCGCCGCTAGAGGCGACCGCGAGAGCGCATCGGCCCTTTCATTCAACCGGCCAGGACGATATCTAATTTCAGGCTCGATCTCCTGAATGGTCATCCCCTAACGCGCCAGCTTGCCTGAGGGGTTCGGACTGCTCAACAGCGACTTCAGGGCGCTATGATCAGTGTAAACAATCGTTTTGTACCCCAAACAGTACACCCGGTAGTGGCGTAGAGCCCAGACTACCGCCAACGCTTCTAATTCGGTGACGCCGTAGTGCCTTTCCGCTGGTGTGAGTGAGCGACTTGCGTACGCAATGGGATGGGATCGTAGATGACCCTTCTCCATCTTCGCCTGCGTCAGAACCGCTCCTAATCCCGCGTAGCTAGCATCAGTCTCCAAAATAAACGGTTGTGTGAAGTCGGGGTATGACAACACAGGTGCCGTTGTCAACCGTTCCTTTAGCGCATCTAACGCTTTCTGCCTCTCTTCATTCCATTCGAACTCGACTCCTTTGCGCAATAGAGTGTACAACGGCTCTGCTATCCGGGAAAAGTTCTGCATAAACCCACGGTAATATGAGGCGAGACCCAGGAACGAACGTAAGTCCTTCACGTTTTTGGGCACCGGAAACTCTTTGACCGCTCGCGTCTTGCCACCGTCCGTTGCTATACCACTCGCCGAGATTACGTGTCCCAGATATCGGACCTCTTTCTTCGCAAAGAAACACTTCTTCGGTCGTAGCTTGAACCCCGCCTGTCTCAGTCGCTCGAAGATTTGGCCCAGGTGCTCCAAGTGTTCGTTTATGTCTCGCGAAAATACGACGATGTCATCTAAGTAAACGCTACAGAAACCGTCCAATCCTGCGACGACAAGCTGCATTACTCTTTGAAAAGTCGCCGGTGGCAAACGCCGTCTTCGGTTGAGACTTCTTTCCCATCGCAATCTGCCAGTATACGAACGCTAGATCCAGCGTGCTGTATACCCCAGCTTCGCCCAAACGATCTAACAGATCGGCGATTCTTGGTAAGGGAAAAACATCTTTCTCCGTTACAAAATTCAGCCGGCGGTAATCAACGCAGAACCGTGGCGAGCCATCGGGTTTCCGGACTAATACGATGGGACTTGCCCATGGACTTGAAGACGGGACAATCACGCCCCTGTCTAGCATCTCCTTAATCAGCAACGTTATCTTTGCTGTTTGCGAGTACGGCTCGCGCCTGGCGTGCTGTTTGATCGGTGGACTGTCTCCCGTTTCGATTTCGTGCGTCACTAGATGGGTACACCCCAACTCAGTGTCATCCAGTGCAAATAAGTCCCCTTGATCCAACACGTATTCACGCACTCTCTTCTTGCTCTCTTCTGACAAGGAACTATTCGAGAAGTCAATCATCTCCTGCAGACGTTGCCTTCGATTTGTTTCATCGCCTATCGTGGGACTTTCAGTCGTCTTTGTCTCCGGCGATGTCACGGCAGCTTGCTCCGTATTTGTAGCCGGTTCTCCAAACGGCAATTCCTCGACGTCCGTCAGATCTACCTCGAACTCGTCACCTTTCTTCAATCCGATACGAAGACACCCTTCATTCCGCAACAAAACCTTTACCCGGCCAGTCGCGCATGGCTCGATTATCGCATCCTCCATCTTCGGTCCGCATTTCAGCTGCGGCTCCCGTGACGACATCATGACGGAACGTCCCTCTGGAATTTCTCCTGACAATTCGGCCTCGAATACTCCAGCGTGTTGTGGAGGTAACCGGCATCTCGTTAGAAACCGCACCACGGCTTTGACGCTTCCGTTGGTGTCCGTCTTGCTTTCTCGACGAAAGTTGACCTTCTCGTGCCATTTAGCCAGTCCCAATCCTCTAACAAGACGTGATCCTATCAACAGTTCGGGATTCGACTTGGGCAGGAGGTAAAACTCTGCTTCCATTTCCTTCCCGTCGAATTCGACCGTCAATTTCACCACTGCCGATACCGGTAACTTATGTTCCCCAAAGTCTTCCGGTAGCGCCTGTACTGGCTTGATTAACGAAGCTGGAAGACCTGCCTTTCTCCCGATTTCCTTGAACTTTTCTTCCGCGATGATATTAATCTTAGATCCGGAGTCAAGCATTGCTTCGACTTCACTCCCGGCTAATCTCATCTTTGCAAAAGCCAATGAATCCTCCTCATCGTTATCCTTTAAAATTCCAACTTTTCCTGACCCTTCCTTGTACGTGCGCTGGCTCTTCATTGCCTTTAACTCCGTCAGTTCTTGCTCCATACGCGTTATTCTGTCGTCCACCGTCTCCACCGCGGGTTGTTCCTTGGGTTCTGACGCTCCCTCTGTGATCTTCGCGACTTGTTGTCCGCGTCCCGCTGACCCTTTTCCGCCGCTACTTCCGCCAGAATTTCGACCCTCCTTGGAACCTTTCGCTTGATTGGGACAGTCGAAGCTATAATGACCCCAACGGTGACATATGAAGCACTCCACATTCGCTCCGGATCGTCTACTATCCTTCGACTTCTCTGCCTCCCTTTGATCGGGGCAATCCGGTGCAATGTGTCCCTCGTTTTTGCACGCGTAGCAGCGCACCTTCCTTTCGCCCATTCGCTGTTCCTCGGATCGTGGCCTCTCTTTTTCTGTCTGTTCTTTTACGTTTCGGCGCATCAACTGTTTTTCGGCTGCCTCTGCTGTTTGCGCCAGCAAAAGCGCGTCCACAAACGTGCGGGGCGGCGGTTTTAGCTCCCTCTTCCACGTTTCCTGGAGCCCTTGCTCAAACGCCCCCAGCAACATTTGGTCTTTCAGTTCCTGCGTCATCGGATGTCTGCCGTACGCCTTGTCGTAGAGGTGCTGCAGCTGCTGTGCGTACTGTTGCACCGTCTCTTTCTCCTGGACCCGACTGTGGAACATACGGCTTTGATACGATTTTAACAGCAGCGGGGCTGCCTTCGCTTGAAACGCTTCGCGCATATTCGAATACGTTTCTTTGTCCGCCTCGGAGATTGATTCGTACGCGGTGAGCGCTCTGCCCGTCAGGCGCAAAGCAAACTGTTGAACCTTCAGCTGGCCCGTCCAGCCCGCCACCTGCGCATGTCTCTCAAACTCCTTGACAAACTGGTCGAGTTTTTCGCCTTCCGGGTCGTCACGTCCGTTGTATGGTTGAAGCTTGGGCATTGCCATCGATCGGATAGCTGCCATGAACTCCGCCTGCTCCGGCACGCTCCTTTCTTCTGTCGCTGACGACTCCTTCGATTTTTTTCTTCTCTTTTTCTTTTTCTTTGAGGCCGCCGAACCCCTGTGCCGGTCCTCATCTGACGACGTGTCTTCCGTTCCACCGTCGCCCTTCGTCACGTCGTCGCGACCCTCTTCTTCTGTTTCCGGCATCGACTCCTCCTCGATCCGGGACTGCTTTCTACTACTTCCGGTCGACCGTCGAGCGTCCTCCACGACGGCTTCCTCCTCGTCTTCGCCCGCCACTGACTGGCTTCTAGACGTCGACCGCTAAATCTGTTGCTTCAGGAGATCGACTTGCCGCAGCATATCGAAGTGACGCTCCCTCAGGACGTCTTTCTCCCTTAGCCAACCTAGCTCGGTTTCGCGATGTTCCTCTCGCAGTAACCGATATTCTTCTCGCTCCAACCGCAGCTGGTCGATTACGCATGAGAGTTCCTCGGCCAACTGGTCGACTTCGTTGGCGCAACCGCCCCACGTCACGCGTCTCCTCATCCGCGCTCTCACGCCTCGGCGTGGGAACGTTCGGAACCGCCCCCTCTCGCTCGTCGTCCGCCCTGTCGCTTTCTTCCGCTTCTTGACGCGACGACGACTCGGTTCGTTTCGGCGGCGAAGCTCTGTTCGCCTTCGAAACTTGGCGTTGCGACTTTTTCTTCTGTGGCATTGCACGCTTCGATCCGCAACCCACACTCCAAACTCACTTTCCGGGCTTCCCCGCTCGAATTCCGGACACAGGCCCTAAATTGTTACGTCCTTCTTCGCGCGTAGGCGTAACTCGGGTCCACACTGTGGCTGATGGTCTCTTTCTCGGTCTCTTTATTAGGGATGAGGCTCTCTCCCTCCTCTAATCCAACCTCCCGTATCTAATTTATCTCCCCCGTAACAACAAACACAACAGTATCCGTGAGTTGATATCCTCTTTCTTTCCGATTCTCATCTGGAATTTTTCCTCTCTTTGTATTTAGGATGTCGTTTCCAGTAAAATCTCGCTCGCCTATGACATTGCCTCTCTCCTCCATTGCCTTGCATTTGACTCCAGGTGAGATATCTAGTAAGAGTTTTGGAAAACATAGCTGCACAAGACCTGTGGATTTATTTAATTAAATGCACTACTGTCAGGGCAAGTAGAGGTACTCAAGTCGTAGTAAAAGATTAGAAATGCAAAATCATTAAGCCAAACAGGGGCCCCCTTAGAGCGTGCCCCATATTTGAGGTACTCTAGGATGGTGGGGCAGCATGCGTTGGCTTAATTAAATGCTCCTTATGAATGATTATATCAATGGTATTTTTATTAGAAATTCAATCAACTCAACAGCAAAAGAAATATTTCTCCTCTGTTTCCAATGGTGAAAAAGAGAGAAGCATATTGTGGGGTCAGCACTTTCCTTTTGTGTCTGAGTATGGCCTCATCTACGTTGACAAAACGCCTTTCATCAAACGTCTCGTCACCCACCCTCACAGTGAATTCTTTGTGAATCGACCTCGTCGCTTTGGAAAGAGTCTTCTTGTGAGCACCTTGGAGGAATATTTCAAAGGAAACAAGGAAGCGTTTAAAGGAACGGCAATTTACAATGATCCGGAAGTGAAGTGGGACAAATGGCCCGTTATCAAGTTGGATATGAGTCATCTTGGTGGGTGTACGATTGAGGATGTCAAGTTATCTTCAGTCAAATTGGTGAGAATCCTTTGACCGATGCAACGAATGCTAATAGATAACTGTTGTTATTTAGTTGATTGACATTGCTAAGGCTAGAGGAGTTGACATTCATACTCCTGGATTACCATACGATTCTGTTTCAATGATCCGCAGATTATTTGAGGAAACCTATGCTAAGGAAGGAAAAGAGATTGTTGTTCTCATTGATGAGTATGATTCACCAATGCTCGCCAATTGGGTCTTAGATGAAGTGGAGTTGGCGGCAGCGTGCCAAGACTTTCTGTCAGACTTCTACAGACAGTTGAAAGCGTCCTCTCACATCATTCGGTTCCGCTTTTTGACCGGAATCACGTACTTGCAAAAAATGAGTAATCATTCTGGCTCGAATGACCTAAAAGATATTGACGATTACCCCGATCTTGGCCCAATTCTTGAATTCACTCGAGAAGAAATTAAATCGACGTATTCTCCAGAAATTGAGGTCATTGCCAAAGAGCTGGAGATGACAGAGGAGGACTTGATGGATAAAATAGCGCGATATTACGATGGATACAATTGGGGTCGTGAGAATCTTCCTGCCACTCAAGTGTATCATCCGCATTCAATCAACGAGTTTTTGACTTTGAAGGAATTTTCCCCTTACTCAACGGGTTGGCCTACGCTACTGCGTCGTGTTGTCGATTCTCTTGATTTTGTTCGTTTCTCTGAATTACTGAGCGGAGAAGTGCCAAGCAGATTAGACACGCCCGACAGTCTTTTATCTTTGCTGCAGAATCTCACTGATAGCCGAATGCGGCTTCTACTGTGGGAACTTGGCATTCTCCGGCGTCGGCGTTCAGAAGGGAAGGAATCGGGCGTTCCTTTCACAAATGAGAATGTGCGGCAGCACTTTACTGAACATCTGCTGGGTTGGTATGAAGATGGGTCTACTGGCACTAAAATGGAGAAAATGCGGATGGCCCTGACGGAGAGAAATATTCCTGAATTTGCAAAACTATTTGCCAGTTTGGTGGAGAACATTCCGGCTGAGGTTGCGATGAAATGGAAAGACAGAGAGGACGAAGGAATGCGACGAAAGGGAGAATTCTATCAGTCAATGTACATTGGTGCTATAAATATTTTTGCCCCAAATTCGTCTTATCTGGGGTCTGAAGAGGTCGTTGAAGAAAGAGTTAGACCAGATTTGGTCTTCATTTCATTAGAATGCGCAATGATATTTGAATTCACAAAGAATCCCGAAAGCGTCGACGAAGGACTTGAGCAAATAAAGGAGCAAGAATACATTGAAAAGTACGGAAAGTATTTAAATGAGAAAATGATAAAGGCGAAGAATAGCGAGGAAAGAAAGAAGTGGGATGAGATATTGTCGAAATGGAAGTCCGTTCCATAAATGGGGGATTGGAATAAACGTCAGCGTCGACGAAGAGAAAAAAACGGTAACCAAGACAACCTCAATATCCGAGGAATTCATTTTCTGACCTCACGTGTAGTTTGTGAACCGCCCTTCTGTGTTAGTTAATGCATGGTAATCATGATGAGTTAGGTGTTAAATGTCATTATGACGATGGTGAGGATGATCGACGTCATGGCAACGTCATGCGACGGACAAAAGGTCAGCATATCTACATGTAAGACGCTAAAAACGTCAGCGAGCGAAAACGTCAGGGTACATACAGTAGGCGGTATTCCACTAAAGATTCCAATTTTCTGTTCTTGGCGTAATCGGAATTGACCATATTTGGCGAACGTACGGAACGCAGGTCAAATTACGTCCTCATCTAATCAAATCGCTCGCAGCTGCCAAACACCAAATTACGCTGTAGCAGCGCGTCATCCCATTGGTCGGCCGTACGTTTGACGCCTCGCCCACCATAGGGAGAGCGCATCGCACACAAAACTTCATTCTCTCGCGAGCGCATGTCCGAACTCGATCATTCGTAGACCTACCAAGTCTCACGCATTTAGCGTGAGACTCACGCATACAGCCCTTGACCCAAGCTCTCACGCATGGTCGATAAAATCTCACGCAGGCAGAGTTTTTGTGAGATTTCATCTAGAACTGTACTAAAAGTGAAACGCTAGCTAGCCGAAAGAAGTTAGAAACGGCTGGAATGTTTTGCAAATTTTCAGGCGAGCGTAGGAAAGCACATTTCCTCGCGTATCGCTATAATAATTCCGGCTGTAATTTACTATTTATACGAGTTCACGTGAGGCCCTGAAAGTTCAAAGCGCTAGAGGCTTTGCACCGACTGCATTATCATAGGTGTAATAAGTCATTAATTACATCTGTGGTGCGATGGGTAGTCTTAGCACTCGATTTTAGTGGGCGTGGCTCAATGTTTAGGGGGCGTGGCCAAAAATTTTTCCGCGCGGAGCGCGTGCTGGCATCTCACGCATACCGCCCTCTAACCACGGATCCGTGCTCTAACCCTTGGCAGCTCTGCATTCGGCTGGACGACGTGGCGAACGTCAAGCCACGAAGCGCAACGCGGTAAGTCCAGCCAGAGAGCTCGATCGCGTGCAATTGCAGCGTACCTTTGTCTCCAGACGCGCAGATCGCCGCGCGAGGCACGCACGAAGCAGGCGGATCGGCTCTCACGAAAACGGTAAGCAAATCGCGTCTATTCACTATACAAGCGTCGAATTCTATTTCCAGATCGTTCACACGCGCGTGGACGCGGCGAATATGCGAGACGACACGACGCGCCGACGCGGAGAATGAAGATCGAAGAGCTCATCGGAGCGAAGAGGACGTCGCAAAGCAAGCGGGGGAATTTGTAGCTCCTTTTTTAGTTCGCGCGCGGTTAATTCTCGTGTACGCATGCATGTTTGTGTGGGTGCGTGTTATTCCCCTAGGCCGGGGCCCCCAAGCGCATTCCGTCCGCGCATAACACTAGCTAGGACTAATGTCTAAACGCTAATCGTCCCTCCTTAGAGAATCCTTTCAGTGTTGTCCGTGTCGTTTGTTCGTGAAGTCGTGTTTCGTCATTTCCGTTTGGCGAGCGGCTATTTTTAGTGACTTTTGTAGTTAGAGGTTTTCGAGTCGCTCGCGATGACGCACCCTTTCCGGCGAATGGGCGTGCGTCATGAATAGGATAGGGAAGACTATAGAATATGGAAAAGCAGTGGTGCATTTAGGGTGCTAAAAGATAGGAAGCATCCACTAAGCTTTAGGGGTCCTACACTTACGCTAAACACGTGCAACACTCTTGCTAACGGCCCCCTATATCATCAATGTAATCATCATCATCATCATTTATCGTCATCATCATTATTTATCATCATCATTTCATCTCTTCTTCTTCTTCTTCTTCTTCTTCATAATTAATAAAATAGAATGGGGATGAGGGGGCCCCGCGGTGGGACACCAATGCGATAAAGGGTCTCCCCCGCGTATGCATTCTCCCTGTGTACGTGCCTTTTACACCTACATATTTTATGCGATTCGCTATTTTTATAGTTAAATATGATGCATGTACTCAAATGGGAAAATGTACTAATAGTGTAAGTGGTCGTCGGAGTGGCCTGAAGAAAGAAGATCAGTCTGTCGAAAGGCTTCAGAAGAATTTCAAGGCTCCAACAGTATAATTCAACTCCAAAAAGTGCGTTCTAACTCTGTTGAAATCACTCAATCACAAAATTATTTTTAGAAGTTTCAATGTCTTTGGCGACGTCATTATCAAGTTGAATTAATTCGTATATCAACGCGCGGTACTTTATTGATATTAAATAGTTCTCAACTATTTTCAGATTTTTCGCCAGGAATTAATAACATACGTCATTTTTCTCTACCACTTTTCTCAAGACGACTTCGTTGCAAATATCAAAGAAAATAAATCTCTGCTGAGGTACATCTACATAATCAATATATCGATACTTGAATTGCATTTTCTTAGGCTAAAAAGGAAAGTAAGTCGGGAATTGCATTTGAATTTTTTTCCATTTATAACTGCCTTTACAATCTTAGGGAAGTTTTGCACATTTTCAGACAAGTCACCCGAAAACAAGTAAATTTTCTGAAGGAAAATGTTTCTTGAGACGTTGAACCTGCTTCTAAATTTTATTTCTTTCTTTAGAAAAAGGAGGTAGAGGAAATAAGACGGATCGCTACTCCTTGTGAGAGGGTGGCCTGACATTAATAGGTCAGTCCCAGGGGTTTGAAAAGTTTGAATCGCCTGACCTCTCACAAAGGTATGATTCATTAGCACAGAGTAGGGGTCATACATGAGAGTATAAGCGCCGTCATTGTCTCATAATTACGTACGGCACATACATGAGAGTATAAACGCCGTCATCGACTCTTAATTACGTACGGCACATACATGAGAGTATAAGCACCGTCATCGACTCTTAATTACGTACGGCACATACATGAGACTCAAAAATGACGAGGATACACTGATTGACCTGATACCACCAGAAATGGCGTGGAAGTCCACTTTAAGTTCGTCTCCGGGACTCTCCTGTTTTGAAACGGCACAGCTCCGGCGAATTTCGACTAGAATGTTCGCGAGGTACTTTATTTGGCGTCAGCGACAGTTTTCGATGACAATTCGATGTAATATTGCGTGGCGATAACGATTGGGGTTGAGCCGGGACCCATCTCGTGTGAATCACGTCGACGAGCATTTCATGAATTTCGTGAATTTCATACTTTCCCGACGCCGACGTTCGAATGGTCGTGCAGCAATTTCCGGGGCGAACTAGGTGCTTGTCTGACAAATACTCGTGAAGCGTCTTCACGGAGACGAGATCCTTGTGCTGTTTCTTTTTTCCGACGATAAATTCATCGGTTACCGTAAGAACCTATAAGAAAAAAGTCGTACCCCCGCGCTCTAGGGTGCGATCAAGACCGTTCACCTCTCCCTCCCATATGTTTGGCTGTGCCACTGAGCTGCAACAGCCCTTGCAAACCGTTCGGCCAGAAACGCGAAACATCATCGTAAAGCAAACGTTATCCGTCGGCTTAACGTCGTAGCGTAGCGTCCCTTCGACGGCGTTACCGAACACTTGCGAGTTGACCGTCCACTCCGCGACATCGTTGGGAGCGACTTGGAGGGGAGGGCAGACCCTCGTCACGCCGTGCTTGAAGTAGACCTGAGGCGTTCTCCAAGTGTGCGGAGTCGTGTTCTTGATCTGGATCGTGAGGATGAAGTGGGGCTTTGCCATTTGGTGAAGACGCTCCTTCGCCTCTTTCGCTTCGTAGCCCGACTTTACTAAGTTTGCAGTCGCTGATCCGATGTCAAGTACGTTCTTAGCGCTAAGAGGGTACAGTAACTAAGCTAGCAGCTAAAGCGGAAAGGGGGGACGAAGCGTGGACGCGAAAACGAGCGTCGTCGCGCGCGTGCGCTTGCATCCTTCTCTTACACGGCGAAGCCTTGATTCATTGCCCCCAATTCGGCCATTTCGCTTTGTTTCTTGCCTTTTTTCAAAATACGTTCGAGGAAGAGATGAGCCCTTTGATCACGCCTCCACACGTGATGGTCTCGTGCCAGCTCCCTGGTTTGATGTTCCGTAGCGCGTTGTCATCTGCGCGTGCAAAAATAGGTCAGGACTGATCGAGACTTTTTGTTACGACAGCAAAAGACACTCGTACATGAACTGAGTCACGGACTCGCCAGCATGACGTTCATCCTCAAGGCACGGACTCCCGCCTCCCGGAACAACTTCTTCGAGTCATTTTCTCGTATCTTTGTGAAAAAAGGAATTATTTCACACCGTCGTTGAACTAGATTTGCGCTTCGCGGTGCCTAGACTTATCCGGGACTTGTAGAGTTTGCACGAAGTCCGTCGAGTCCGCTACTTAGAGTCCCAGCAGCATCGTCGAACCAATGATTTGCTTCGGCTTGACCGCTTTCATCTTCCTCTTCGCCATTTCTGCTTGCAACGGGGGCCCCTTGCCCCCGATCGACTTGCGATGCAAGTTCTTCACATTGCAGCTTGAATATCTAGCTCTCAACCCGTTTCTCCCGCCTATAGGCAACAATCTAGCAAGCACGCACGACGGACCAGTTCTCGGCGTAGCCGTACCAACATTTTCATGGCTTCCACGACACACAGATCGAGTAGGCGGCCAAACGGCCTTTCAAGTGCTCATATATTCGTCTCGAGAGCGCGATACGTTTCGTCGTCCCATCATTGACAGGCAGGGGCGAGAATATTAGATGGAATGATATATATAATACGTAATGTATATCTAGTGGTAAAGTGATTTCTTCGAATTTTCGAGGCGTCGAAGTGAACAGCAGTTATGAGTATCAGACCTTTGTGTTGTATTCCTGGACGGTAGAGATAGACATTTAGAAAGTTATAGTGCTAAGTTAAGTGGATAACATTATAGGTGCGTTGGTGGGATGAAAATGATGTCCTTTGTCTAATATGGAAGCAGGTATTCTGAATCAGGTTAGTGCACTTGGCTAATTCATAAACAATCCTGAGATGACGTCATTTTATTTAAACCTTGTTGAAAAGTTCGCCTTGGATTGCAGCTCCGGATTCGGTTTCCGTGGCTCCTTATCTCCGCAGTCCCGAATTTTCCGTACGTAATATTATATCGTCATTTTTCCTCGTGAAACAATCACTGTCGAGTTTCTTACCTAAGGCTACTTCTAATTCGACGCTTCGTCGAGCGAGAGTCTACGTATCCGGTTTGGGATACTTTCGCCTATACATGAAAGGAAAGCGAATTGGTGACGAGGCTCTTGCTCCTGGTTGGACGAAGTACAGGTACACTGTGTGTGCGTTTCTTTAATACAAAATTCTTTATTTCTCATTTCTTCAGCACGCGTGTCTTCTACGTTGTTTACGACGTAATGCAGTATATCGAGGCGACGAATGTACTTGGAGCTATCGTGGGCATTGGAAGGCGTAACACGGTATTAATTCTTTGAGAATATCATTAAGAATATGGTGCTCATCATTCACTCAACAGACCGCCTTTCGTCCACTGGACAACGTTTCGTCGAGCGACACCGTCCCGATGATATTTCGACTAAAGGTTCTCGTTTGAAAATATGCACGTGTCTTCAATGACATTGAAACGGTTGGACGTATAGCTCGTTCTTACCTATGACTCGGATGTCGAGTCGTACGATGAAATTATGGTGAGTAGCACGGATTGGCGCGCCGCATCGTCGCCTGTGGTGAGCAGTTCGATTTACAACGGCGAAGTGTACGGTGAGTTTCGACAATATTATTTATTTAATTAATTAATTATTAAATTCTTCTTCTTTAGATGCTCGTCTAGAGAAGGCTAGATGGAATGAAGTGGGCTATAAGCTCGATGATTCGTGGAAACAGGTATATGACGTCAGAACTCTGCTCGTGGTTTCGGTGACTTGGATTATTTTTGGGGCAATAGGTCGCAATTGTTTCAGGTCCTCAAGGTATAATGCCTCTTCAGCTGATTCCTCCAATTAAAGTTGGACAAAAAATCATGTTTGAATCTCGAATGATGTTTGTCTTATCCACGCAGCAAGATCCGCCTAATCCGCCCATTGACATTCAAACACTGCCTGTAAGTACAGCAATACACATACTCCGTTCTCTTAGGTACGCTCATTTCTTATAGGGCAACATCTACGTCCTTGACTTCGGTACGAATCTAGCCGGATATTGCAGATTGACGGTGAAAGGTGATAAAGGCCAAGTCATAGTTCTCAAGTACTCACACTGCAAGGGCGAGTCGATTTCTTCATGTTCCCTTATACCGTCCCAGGCATGCTGAAGTCAAACTCCATCCTCCCTACGGTCCTAGGAACGGCAGTTTATATTACGCCAATCTTCGTTCGGCTGAGGCCACAGATACCTACATCCTGCGAGGCGATCCTCAAGGCGAAGTACGAGATATATTTATGCGATCTATTTTGCATATGATTTTTTTTCAGACGTACAAGCCCTACTTTACGTATCACGGTTTCCGCTACGTTGAAGTGAGGGGCTACCCTGGAAAGCTCGAAGTAAGCAATTGCAAAAGAAACTTAAACCTTAGAATAAACCATCTTGGCGCATTGTGACTGTAGGCGGGAAATTTGCAGCAAATTCCTATTCATGCTGACGTCGACGCTGTAAAGACGCTGAACACGTCAAGTCTTATTATGAATGACCTTCAGGTTCAGCTATATAATATAATAAATAATATATGTGTAACATATAATGTGTAGGCCGTTGTGAAGAATAGTCACCTGTCTAATTTTCTAAGCATCGTCACTGGCTGTGCACAGAGAGACGAGAGAATTGGATGGTTTGTCTCTCCTTTCCTTATATCGGCTTCTTTTATCTGACGTGACCTCTCGTCGACAGGATGGGCGACGCCGGCTTGTCGTGTGACATTATGGCTCTCGGTTTTGATATGCACGCTTTTTTCGTCAACATGCTTCGAAATATTCGAGACGACGAGGTGCCCGTCTTTTGTCATTTTGTCAATGTCAATTGAGTTGAGTTCCTATAGGGAGAGGACGGCTCGGTTCCTGACGTTGTTCCCTATTATCGATACGGTCATCGGCCTGCTGATCCTTCGTGGAGGTAATACGTGCCTTTTTCTTGCTTTGAAATGACGTCACGACGTTTAGTGCCGCTTTTCCTCAAGTGACATTCGTCCTCTATAAATACTACGGCGATCTGAGAGCGGTTCGCGACAACTACGACGCTCTGAAGCGTTATTTCAAAAACATTGCATCTCAGGTGTGATATACATATGTATGTAATGCTGATCCCTCCAAAGTCATAATGTTGTTCAAGATTCCTTCGTCCGGTCTCGCTCACATGGCTGGACGATACGGAGATTGGTGTATACTGAAGCCTCCAAATCCAGTATTGAATCATCAAAAGAATTAGATTTTTTAATTATTTAACTACATTTGTTTTTGAAAGGTGCCTACAAGTTTTACGTCGGCGTTTAGCTACATTGAGAATCTTGAACAGGTAAGAAAACACGAACGACGTCAAGTTTGAATCTGTCTTCATGCATCATCTCGTAGTTTGTTGAAATGGCGCGAGCAATAGGAGAGTCCGCTGACGCTGTAGCGTACGCAGATATGGTAGCTCAGCTTAAACAAGACTATTTCAAAGCGTTTTGGAACGGTCTGTGCATCCTTTTGGTATAAGCCCTACGTTTACTTGCGTTTTCGTTGCAGGAACGCATTATTGCACGCCGCAGATTACGTCCTAAGCTTTGCCTCTCTTCCTTGGCGTCACCCCGTCGAATCTGCAGGAAAACGTTGAAGTAGAGTAAGTGTATATGGGTCGACGTTTTTATATATGTGGCGTCTTTAATTGCTATTCAGTTACTTGAATTTAATTGATTCGTCCGACGGTTGCTCGTGCCCGCGTGCAGGCATCATAGGAAGCAAAGTAAGATGCCGTCATTAGATAGCAGAAAGACACGCAAAGTCGCCTCTTCGCAGTTCCTTCCACTGTCGCTTAGCAGACTCGGTCGAACGGACGTCGCCTTGCAAGTAGCGGAACAGCTCCAAGTTCCCAGTTGGGGTGCGTGCGATATACGCATTTGGAAAATTAATTATTTAATTTAGTAATTTAATTTAGTAATTTAATTAAATGATTAATTATTTGATTTGATTAAATAATTTAATTACTTCCCTAAAGGTCATATGCTTTACAACACCGAAGAACCAGCGACTGCTTTGTGGGAACTTTGGAACGGCGATATAGAAGGATAGGGGATGAATTCTCGTAATCATCACATGTTTTCGAGGTACTCACATATAGCGAACGATGACCTTCATATTTATATGAGAGGATTAGCATCGGTATGTGGATTCGCATGCAGTTGGGGGGACTTCAGCCGACCAGTTCTTCCAATAGTGTATGTACTAAACCGCCAACTGTCCTCTCTTATATTAAAATTCTGTATTTAGGTTTTTCAAATTTTTGTTGCTCGCACGACCGGCCTTAGCTACATCGACTCCGCGGAGCATCGAACAACGTCTGGACGCGTAGCCTACGGCTGGAGACGTAGCGGCGGCACGCATTGTCGCACCGTCCCGGAAAATCGATCGCCCGCCAGTCCCATACTTCCGCTGCACGCCGACCTGCAGCTGGATTGTGGAAGTGACGCAGGCGGTGTTATTCAGTCGGTGCGACTAGATGACGCTTCATTTAGCCGCATTTCTAGCAATTTTTTATTTTTCAGATTGATTTTGCTGATTTTGGTTTGCCCACTGGCGGCTGCGGTAGCTATGGATACAGGAGCTCGTGCTCTTCTCAAAATGCTTCTGAAATAGTGCTCTCTTGCTTTGATTAAGTAATTAATTAATGAGCGATTCATTGTCAATTTTTTTAGATAAAGAAACGTTGTTTGGGTCAGAAAATTTGTACGGTTCCTTCGGGTGTGGATTTTTGGTACAGATGCACGTCTTTGTTAATTTAATATTATTCATATTTGCCGTGTTTTTGCAGGGACGATCCGTGCAATGGAAGTGTGAAGCAGCTCACCGTTCAGTACACGTGCTCGAAACCAGACAGCATCGTTGCCAACATAGAAACATCGGTACGTATTTAATGTTATTAGTGTCCCTTGAGCCTGATTTATTTTTCCAAGGTCGGCATGACGTCAGAGCTGTACCTACCGTTATACGGCTTACAGGTTACTTTCTGAAGTGGATACTTCTGACGGTGGAGCTTAGTTTTTTTCTGGAGTTCCTAGGACGTTTCTGTTCAAGAAAATCAAACCGTCATCTGGTCGGTGAGATCTTCACAAAATATCTCAGCTCTACCGGCTGGCATTTCGAATATCGAGTATCTTCTTCCCAAAGACACGCTTAAGGTTGGAAGCGTGCTTTTGCCTTTCCATTGCCTAAAATTATTTCTCTTATAATAAATAGGTGACGTTTCTGTCTGGATTGTATACCTTTTCTTTGAGTGGAGCGGCGTCTGAACGTCAATGCTATTCTGTTGCCGGTGGAGGTATTCCCGTCCTTTAAGTCGCTGAGCTTAATGAGTATTTTATTGTTTATTAGAGAGTGAGACCATTTCGTGTCCAGAAGGAACCGTTTTTACTCGCATCCTTTTCGCTTCGTTTGGGACTCCAGAAGGATCGTGCGGAAAGTGAGAGTCGAGTTCTGAGCCCTCCTGATAATATCTTCATGTGGACTTGAATCGTAGTTGGACTCGGGGCGAATGTCATGCTGGCTCGACTAAGATGCAAGTGGAGAGGTACTGCTTGGGCGAAGGAAGCTGTTACATAACTGTAAGCGTTATTTCTTCATCGAGTTTCTATTTGAAGGCGCGGTGGGGTGCGGTTTCCATGTAGGCTGCGAAGGCATTGTTTGGCGACTTTCAATGTTCTTCGGACTCGATGTTACTGGCTGTTGAGGCGTTTTGCGGAAAGCGATGACTCAGGTTCACACCGTTTCTTTCACTTTTTTTTCTACGTTTTGTACTGCAAGGAGCTAAACAGTTTATAATAGTTGTCGCGTCAGTCTTCATTGATACTTAGCGTTTTGTTTTTTATTCAATCAACGACCAACATAGTGGGAAAGGCGTAATGACGAGTAAGACATTTAAAATTTTGATTTCATGCGTTGTCTCTTGGTTTTCGCAGGAAAATCGTTTTTCGAACTGACGTCGTTCTGTGTTCTAGCAAAAGGGAAGCAGAGGAAAGAACGAGGGCGTCAACTCCATGTGAGAAAGTTTCCTGATATGAAGTAATTGCTTCAGTCTGCTTCAGTCTGCTGGGCGGCTCATTTAGTAGGCTGAAACGCCTGCTCTCTCAAGAAGGCAAGTAGCGTTAATTGATCTTATAATAATTAAACCTAGTCTTTTTTAGGAAATTTTAACCATACATTTTATCACTTTTGAAAACTCTCTCAAGGTCGTCAAAGAAAGGAAAAAAAACAGAGAAAGCGCTCTGAGCGTAGTTTGTACACTTTTAAATGATAGTTTTTATAGTTTTCTGTAGTGCATGGTAGTACAGAAGTAGTAGTGTCGATGTAGCGTAGCGGCGACAAGGACCTGAGCTGAGCCCTCCATTGCACATACACAATTTCATAACTTTATTAAATAGAACCCGGAAGTAAACCGGAAACTCTAAAAAAATTTGCGCATAGCTCTCCCTTCTTTTGCTGTCCACCTGCACGGACCGCAGGGGACCGCAGGGGACCGTACAGGCTTCGGTTGGGTGGGGGTCAACCTCACTACTCCCCCGTCGGAGTTAGAGCCTGTTTAGTCTCCCGGCTCGGACGCCTGGGACCGGCAGCCCTCGGATATGAGTGCTGCCGGCCTGATTCCAGGGGGACCGCTATTGTGCCCACCGCGTCTTGCCCAAGTGGGGTGGCAGTTTATCACTCATGCCACTGGAGTAGGGGCTGTGCTCCCCTGCGTTCAAGCCATTTTTAACCTCTCTGGCACAAGAGTTGGGCCAGTTTTATTTAGTCACCTCAGGGCCCGGAGGTGAATGTGCCCTAAAAAAGAAAAGAAACAGTTAGCGTCAAACGCATAGAACGTGAACGGACAGCGTAAAATCCTTTTCATTCTCTTGCTGATGACGTGAGGCTCGCGAAGCAACACAAATTCCTTTCGTTTTCTCAGGGCGTCGAAACCAATAAAAAGAGAGTAAAATGATTCGATATTTCAATTGAGGTCTTAATTAAATACCTGATCGTCCTTCAACGTTATTGTAATGCACTTGAAGCCGAGCGCCCTGGACTCTGGCCTCATATGGACAAAAAATAATTGATACAGTCTTCTGTTCAATAACAGAATCTTTATGCACCTGACAGCCAATTTCCCACGCCCCCAAAGAACTATAGCCCCAACAGCATCGAGTGCTGTCATTCTGTGTGCGGCGAAACGTTTCAGAAAAACGGTCAATTAGGCAAATCAATAAATAATATATGTATGCACCAGTATCAGTTGGCCTCCTTCTGGCAAAAGGTACGCTGTTTGTTATGAGTGAATACACAAAATGCGTAGGCGTGTCTTCGCGTCTTGAAGAAAGAAACTGCAATTCAACGCGAGGTGCTTACATAGGTATGTCAGGGCGTGTCATTGTGAAATGCAAAAAATAAAGCCATTTCTCCGTTTTTGACTTCCCCACCGGTGACGATGTCAGAGTTCGGCATCTTTCTGTCCGGCGACAATCCGAAAGCGATCCATTCGGTCGTTTTTTCGCTTCGATGTCAAGTGTATGTCTGTCTGTTCGTCACGCTCGGTATTGTGACATAACATAAAAACCCGTTTTTTCGTACAGCGCATGCGCGACATAGGGCCCAAAACGTTGACCCGAAAAAGGCGATTTACGGCGCGAATAAAGCGTTTCTTCTTTGATAAACGGAAAAAATGCTTAGAAACCCCTGTTTCAAATTGATCTGTGCTATTTTCCGTTTTGTAAATGCACTGAGAAACCGAAATGAGAGTTTTGATTGTCACGCTCTGACGTCACAATCAAAAGTATCCACTCATGTACAGTTTGTACGTGGGTATGTATGCGTGTACGGGTAACAGGTACACATGCATGTCTTCAAATACTTAGCAAATTATGAAATACAATACAGTACGTCAGAAAAGTAGGACTAAGCTGTAGGAGCTAAGGGCAGGGATTACTAGGTGAATATGTGGCAACATGAAAATTTATGACGTCACACTATGTAATGCACTCGCGTACGGCATAGATACTGTAAGCGGTGGGAGGTTCTGCATGATGGCAACACGGTGAACACCGGGCCATCATTCTCTAGTATTACCGGTAAGTCGGCGCAACGCGGGAGAAAGAGTAACGGTGTTAGACAAGAACCGATGAAACTTTTCAATAGAAGAGCACGCTGGTATCTTTCACGAGCCAGACACTAAAAATCAAACAAACTATTGTCTCTCAATGTTTGAAAAATTAGCCATGCATATTTACCGGTGTATGCAGCTTACCCGAAAGGAATTTTTGAAATTTCAGAGATCTCGGAACGTCTGAGACTCCATTCACAGTTCTTAGCGAAAAGTGAGGTTTTTAAATCAATAGCGTTACCTCGCACGTACGTACTTCAGAAGTATAGCAATATAGAGGTTTCTTGACGCGATTCTACGGCCCCGAAGCGACGAAGTGGCGGAACGACGCAATTTTGAGCAGACAGCAGCTACATCAGGCTTCAGAACGCATGGTGGAGCGACTGAAATGCAGCGGACGACTCCAACAGACCTCCATAGCAAGTCATAAGTCCCGGATAAGGGTCTCCAGTGCAAGTCTACATTTAGGTCTATGATTACCTGATGACGTCAATCCCTATCAGAGTCAAGAATGGTCGGCGCGTGACTGACTGTGAGACTAATATCATTGCATGGCTACAGCCAAAACACACACTTTCTTATCATCGAAGAGAACTACAGTTGGCCTAGCTAACGCGATTGCTGCATTGAGATTCTTTCACTCACCCACATAAAACATTCATCATATCCAGATCGACAAGAGTTCTTTCTGCCGTCAGTTTGGCGTCGATCAAAGACTGCTTTGGCAACTGAAGAACATTCTAAATTAGAATACAAAATTATACAATAATGAATACAGCCATTCAACCTACACGTCCTAGCTAATTAAAATTACCTTTTTCGTCGTACGTAAAATTTCTTGGTAAGCCAAAGCGCTCCGATGCACGTCCTCATCATCTACGCTTTCGTGAAGAGCAGTGAGCTCATCAATGAGGCCAGCCACGTAGTCGTCGAAACTGTGACCAGTTTCTCTCGAAATAGCCTCGCAAAACGGCTCCAAAGCATTCGAAGCTCCAAATCTAAATTCATCCTTCAATTTTTTCACTGCCGATTCCCGCCAAAGTCTTAGATCTTAAAATAAAAGATATATAGAAGCATACGATAGAAATTGTCTTGTATGTTTACCCGTCTCCAATAGCTTCAATACATTGTCCTCTTTTGTTTCTATCATACCAGCGTACCTTTCTATAACAGTTTCTTCCTTTTCAAACGGTTTCTGACGATCATCTTTCCATAGGTACTTCTTAAGAAGAAAAGTAGCGAGACGACTGCTATTCTTCGCCTTTTCCCTGATGCCCCTTGCCTCCTCGACGGACTGAAAATAGCTCTTTATAGATGCCTCAATGTGAATTTTGGAGCGATTGTAACGACTGTAGGCCCTTAGAACAGCCTTAGTTAACTGTTGAATAAAACTTTTCAATAGACTAGCACGCTGGCATCTCTCGTCAGAAGATACTAAAAATTATAAAATGAAACTATTGTTATTAGATTAGCCTGTTTATATACCAGGAAGAACTTCCTTTGAAAGCAAAGGAATTGTGATAACGTCGTCCTCAGTGGCATTACTAGCGAGATCTCCGAATTCCGGCGAGACAATTCTGAGCTTCTTAGCAAGCAGTTCGACTTCGTCAACTGCCGTTTTCATTCTAGCGTTGCTTCGTCCATATTTTAGAAGTAAGGAAATCGACGTTCTACGTCTCAATTCCGCCGCCCTAATCGACTTTCGAACGCGATCCTTCGCAAAGGTATCGCGCTGAAACACATCAAAATCATCCTTAAACGTTTTCTCCGGAAAAGCACGACGAAGTGCGTCGGTGACGTCACGACGCCGTCGTCCCGTAACGCCGGGATAGACGAGTTCGGCCAAATCGATAGCCATGTCTTTGATGCTATCTAGCCTAAATAAAAATTGCTCCTTAACGTCTTTTCCTTTACGAATCGAATAGACTATTTCGCCGTTGAATTTGCCGCTTTCGACGAGACCGATTTTGACGTCGAAACTCATACGCTTGATTTGGATGACGTCGCTAAGGGTGTTCTTCTCGAGCCAAATCAATATTTGCGATCCGACGTGAACGACAACTTTGACGGCATCTAATGCCTTGGCGGCGGCGTCGAAGTCGTCCTGAGCCGAAGATAGTCCGTCTTTTGCGGCGTCGAAAGCTACATCAGCAGTTGCGTGAAAACCTTAAAAGCAAGGTTTTTGCCTTCGCAACTAGACTTGCAACCCCAATAAAACCAACTGCCAGAACAATCTACAGGGGGACCCAATTATAAGATATCAAGTGAAAGCACCGAGCTTACATTTGGAGCACTTTTTGATAGAGCAAAGGCCCTTCAAGCCGTCACGGGCTTTGTCCAATTCCTTCTTAGCGGCCTTTAGAGACTTACTAGCATAATTAAACACGTTTGTCGCCTCAGTGATTTTAGTTTCGGCATGGGTGGCAGCGTCTTGAATGATTTTCTCAACTGCTTCGTCCAGATGAGCCAACGAGTTTGTGAGAAGACGACCAGATGCTTTAAAAGACGCGCGTTTCAGTGATCCGTAAGAAGCGTAGATTTTCAAGGAAGCTTCGATCAGATTGAATAACTTGCCCTTGACGTAGAATCGGAATTGGGAACTGGTGACGTAAAATCGGACTTCCTGTTCGATCACCCCATCGAATAGGTTCACATATCCACTACCGCTCACGCTTATAAACTGTCCCTTACGCCAGGACCAGCCGCTTCGGTACCAGCTACTCTCAAGACGAACGTCAGCAAGAAAGAAAGGCCCATTCTTCACGTTATCCTCTGATTCATAAAGCTTGATGAGACCTCCGGCTAGACTAAGTGGCGTCATTCGAATGTTCAACTTTACGCCACGCGGCCAGCCAATGTCAATGTCAAGAGACACTTCAAACCCCAATAAATCAATAACACCTTTCAAAACAAGACCCTGAGGTATCTTTCCATGCTTTGAAGAACGTTCTTGAAGTGAATACGACACTTCTAAGCCTTTGGGAAAGCCGCTATCTTTGAGAAGGCGCGGCACGGAAGCATCGTACTCAAACGCCTTCAAAAGAGACCCGATGGTCAATTTGTTCACCTTGCCGTAGAAGTAAATGTTGGATGGATCGGTTACATCGTAGCCCATTTCGCCTTCAGCTTTAATTTCGTCTTTGCTACCGGCGTTTCCGAGACTAAGTTTTCCGGATATTTGAAATTGTAAGAGGTACGGTGGCACAGGGCTAACTCTCGCCGCGATGTAACCATCGCCAAACGACAGATATTTGAACCCGAAAGCCTTTTCCCAAACACCAATCATCTCCATTGACATTTTTATGCCTGGAGGATTGAATTCAGCGCGAAGAGTCCCATCAAAAGTCAGCTGAGGTTTGGAGATCTTTAGTCTGGCACCTAACCCAACAAAAGTCTCTTTACCAACGCCAAATTCGATTCGACCCTCTTTGAGCCAGATTCCATCAGCCAGCTCGATATTCGCCTTTAGACTGGCTGATACGACGAATTGCGTTAGCGACGTGATCGACGCTGATATCTGAAAATCGCCTTTTCCGATTTTTTTCAGGCAGAAAGTGCAGAAGTCGTCGCCGCTACTGCACCTCGACGGAAAGGAAAACGAAGCGACGAGTTGGAGACAACATCGAACATCCATTGTTCGTAAAACCGTGCCTTCCAGTTTGACGCCTTTCATGTCATCGGACGCTATGATGACGGCCACTTTGAGATTTTGATCTAAAAGTTTTAATCCTTGCACCGATTTTCCTGTGAGTTTTTCAATCAAATCGGCTAAATTTGTCTTATCGAACTCGAATCCTTGAGCAAATTTTAGCTCGCCACCGGTTGTCATGACGATGACGCTGCTCAGTTGGACGCCTTGCCAATTGGAAATCTGCGGTTTCCCGGACAACTCTATTTCAAATCCAACGTTCTTTGAGTTTGCGTCGACCGTTAGCTGTAGCTTTGGATCCAAAATTTTAAAATCGTCTAGCGACGCTTTCTTGAGAGGCTGCGAGAGTATTTTAGGAACAACGGGAAGTCCTGCGAAATTTTTAATAATTTGTCCAAGATTTATTGAGGAACCGGTCGCCGTGACTTCAAAGCCGTTTCCGCGAGGATTCGGCTTGATTTCGACAGTGAAACTACTAGAACCGAATCTTAGATAACCTCCGACTTTTATTTCCGTCTTGGGTGTCTTTCCTAGAGTAGCAGTCACAGTCATAGACGGATCAATTACAGAAAGGTACTTTTCAATTATACGGATCTCGGAAGGGCCTCGAAAGTCGGCAAGTAACTTTTGAGGACTCTTGCCAGTGAACTCAAAACGAGACAGTTTCATACTCAGAACGTCAGTTAGTCCTGTTGGAAGAGCCAAGTCCTTTTCGTCAAAATCAGGAAAAATTAGACGAATCAAATTTCCGACGGTGAGCGATCGACCGGGATCACGTAGAGAAAATTTCACGCCATCGTTCGATACTTTCAAGACGCACAAAACAGGAGGCTCCTTCGAGAGAAATCGTATAGCACCCACAAAGGCCACGCCTTTTGTGACAGGTATGGTGTGCTGGAGTATGCCGTCTAAGACAGAAGGCAGAAGATTGGGTGTCAAGTCATCCGACGACACGACAACGCCGAGCTGGGCCACTTTGACATCCTTAATGAATTCAACACGAGTCAAATCAACGGCACCGTCAGTGATCTGTTTGGCAAGCTGAGCGGGAAAAACGTCCGTAGACGATACGAATGCTGCCGTGAAAACGGTTCGCTCTTCGGTGTACGAATTCCCCTCGTACTTTGTCGCAATGAAGTGACATCGAGCGCTTTTCCACTTGGATGTGGTCGGGTTGCCGGACGCGGCGAACGCGTAGCCCATCGAACCGTACGTCGCCACGACGCTCGACTTTTCAATTGTGAATTTATCGAGTGGAAGTTCCATTTCTTTCAAGGACGTTTTAAGTACGTGGGAAGGGCCCGACCGCCAAGCCAGTCGATGAAACTTCCCACCGGTACGGAACCCGTTGAAGGGGCCCCATAGAAGAAGAGCGACGGTCCAACTTGAGATATTTTTAGATTCAGACTGGCGCCGCCGATTGTAACAGTTCCGGCAACACTAAAGTCACGAATGTAAAACTGGTCTTCTTCTTCGGGAGCAGACGGTTGGATGACAAAGTTGATGTAAGCCGTGACGTCATCCACGGAGAGAACACCGTTATCTATTATCGTCCACTTAGGAAACGGTTTCGTTCCAAAGCTCCACTCTCCCGATAGCGGATCGACTGAGAAATTGCTCACTTTGAAATTGAATGGATTTTTCGACTCGATTGTTTCAGTGCCGAGAAAATCAGTGACGTCAGGAAACATAAGTTCGAGAAGTTGAAGCAGGGTATAGTCTTCATCGAAACTCGCCGTTATTGACGTCGGCGTGCTGACAACGACGATCCCACTTCGATTGAAGGTTGAAAACTGATCGTACTCTGCAACGGCCAAAGCGAGAGTCGTCGGATCTCCAAAGAAATACGCGTCACAAATAGTGAAGGCGACGATGAGGAGAAAGACGCTGAAGCGCATCGTGCCGAGTTCCGCGGTACGCTGTTTAATTGTGTTCGAGATAGTGCGTGCTTCGCCTCTATCTTTGACCTAGCTGATTGAGATACTTGAACCCATAAGGGGAGAGGGCATGAACTCGTTGGTGCATGGTTCAAGTATGCGTGCCATGCAGGAGGGGCTAGCTTGCTTTGCATTCTAAAGTGATTCCTAATCGAATCCCGGTCGCAGGAACGAACCGACTAAACGACGACGCAAGTCCAAACACGGTCTGTTTCTCTTACTTAATAAACCGCGAGGATTCGTACGGTAACACTGGGGTAACTGCGGTACGCGCGACGTCGGACAGCTCTAGGCCGAGCACTTTTTAGTCGTCAGTGTAAGCATGTGTAGTCCAAAAATGCGCGGCACTCGCATTGTTGAACTTTGGGGGAGGGGCCCTACGTCCTGGCACAGACGTACACGCGCGGTTCCGCGTGCAATCGCGCCATTTGCGGACGAGACGTACGCCGCGAAGATGACGACAGCGCAACGTGTTCCCGCTTCCACGGCGCTTCGTTTCGCCGTCTTTCTAAGCGCTCTCGCGTCAACGTGCCTTTCGACGACTTCACAGTTGCACAACGACTCGATCTCGGCGAAATCGATTACAAATTCGGAGCCAAGACGTCTTCGCCGATACTTCCAGTCGCCGGCAAACGATCTGTCTCCGCCGCTCACCCAAAGCATGCTTGCGTTCGGATCAATCTACCGCTTTGAACAATTACGCGGCGAAGGCGTTCTGCTGTCCAGCCGAATCGTGCTAACGCATATCTTCTGCCTCTTCGATAGTCTCGATGAGGCCAGTCACAATCACAATCCCCAGAACCGAGCACGGGCCCCATTCGACTTGTCTTTCTTTTTCAATGGAAACTTTTACGGAATCAGCGATTATAGATTTGAAAATCCTTACGTCATTCTTCGGCTTCAGGAGAATCAGCCTCTGATGAATCCACCGGCAACTTACGCTTTTCCGTCGTGAACCGCTGCGTGGCAGACTACTGACAAGCATTGGATTGTCCTGCCAGAAAAGATCGAGCCACCTTCGTCCTCGTCCTATCGACTCTCTACTCCATACGCACTTGTAAACGGCGAAATAAACAAAATACATCGAAATATACTTACTAGCTGTGAGTTTGATGACAAGATTAATCTGTTTGCATTGAGCTGCCCCAATGCTAACTCTCAAGCGTTTGACCAGATTGTTAAAACCGGATCATCGTTGTTTCGAATGGAGAATGCTAGTCCAGCCGTTCGAGCTTTAACCATCTCAAGCATGGTGATGAGAGGTGAATCGTTCGACAAATGCAAACGGAGTTCCTCACATCAGCATTTGCCCTTCCTCAAAGTTGCCTATCGTAAAACCAAATTTACAAATGCCCAATATCTTTGCGGGCCCAGACTCACATACGAAGACGTGGTGATAATGAATAGGAACGCTTACTATTTGGGCTATCCCTTGTTCGACCTAAACGTAATCCCACGAGGAAGAAAGTGTAAGGCTAGATTATTAAACAAGAAAAAATTAAATTAATTTAGCAATTATTTTCAGTTGCATCTATTAACATAAATGGCATGGGACGACAAGAGAGAGATATGGGTAACTTCGTTTCAGAAACTTTAGCTGCCCTTATAGTAGATGCGGACATCACGGCTGTACAGGAAATAACTAATTCAGAAAAACTGGATGATGCGATAGTCAGAAAACTGGGTATCTATTCGGCTGCCGTTAAATACAAATCTAAGGTCTCTGGCCAACTTGCATTCTTCTACAAGAGTAGTGATTTAGTAGCGTATGAAGGAGAGTGGAGATCGTTAAAAGTACAGGGAAAAATATATGGTCTTTACGGTCAGTTCAGAGTAAGTAAATTAAGTGAAAATATTTGCCTTCTATAGATTTAACTGTTGCTTTAAGCAGTACATCACAACATATCCTGGACTCGAAACTTGCATACACTTCTATAACGTACATCTGTCTCACGGGTATATGAGAGAACGGCACAAGCAATTAGACTCCCTTCGGTCGGACATTCTCAAGCTCAAAACGGATTGTAAATCGATAGTCGTTGCCGGTGATCTCAACATCGGTGCGAGCTTGACGCAAATTCGAAAAGCCAAATATGACACTGAAACCTTCATGGAAAAATTGTTGGCATTAAGGACTTAGATGTTGATGCGCAGCTAATTTCTTGTTTAAGGTCGTTTATGCGATTCCACGACACCGGCGATACGACGGCGAGCGACAAAGGCAGCAGAAGCAAAGAATCGCATTTTGATCACATATTAGTGAGCGAAAATACCCGCCTACTACACAAGTACGACCCTATAGGAACGCGAGAATTTAGACAAGACTTCTTCTATGAAAAATTTGTTCCTGTTTTCGAGCGGTCATACCGAACAACTCGGCAAAAAGCAAGAAACTACGATCTTAGTGATCACCTCCCCGTCCGCTTTACCTACCAGTATTCCCCCTTCGAAGCCGCCGTCGCCATAGGAACGTGGAATTTAAAAAATTTCAAAGTTAATCAAGTTACGAAAGAAACGGAGAAAGAGGGAAAATATGCAGATGAATTTACAAGGATATTCAACAAATTCGACATTCTAGCGCTGCAAGAAATCAACGGAAAGGAAAAAGAACTGTACAGAAAAAATCTTCGAATCGGCGAAAATTCGCTTGGAATTGCGTTTAATTCGAGAGTAAATCTAGTTGACGACTGTAAAAATATTCCAATATCCGGCTATAGATCTGCTTGGGGATGCCCGTTTAGAGTTGGGACAAAGGTGCGTTCAGCAGAAACATAACATTCTAATTTAATAAATTGCACGTGCTTTCTTCATAGATCATTGTCGTTGTTTCCGCTCACATCAAAAACAGCCAAAAAAGGCCACTTAGTACGAGCGAGCAATACAGGAAGTCCGTGGTAGATTTCGTTAAAAATAGCTTTTCAAATTTAAACGTCGAAAAAGTCTATGTTGTGGGAGACTTCAACAGAGAACCACGATCCGGAAGCGTCCCGTAATACTTTATATAACGTTGAGAGCGTAAACTAAACGCCTTATTTAGATGCACGCACAACGTAAACTCCAAGTGGACAGATACGCTCATTACCACAAAGACTGTGCGCGATTGGGTGTGGGATCTACAGTGGGGTGTTGAACCGCCCCACTTAAAATCGGGAATTAACGGTTGCGAAGTTCTTAACACCGAACTAACGGCAGACGCAACTGAACCCGATAAGTTCATATTTTCCGATCATACCGGACCAATTAAAGTGTTTGCATCGTGGAAAGAAGTTTCAGATCACTTGCCCGTTATGACCAAATTTTACTGAGTGCACACATAGCAGATTTTGTCTTATGCGTTACCTATTAACGTCCGTATTTTGACGTTAGATAGAATTGCTGTCTGCATGCACTGCTGGCTAAAAAGTGAGCACGTAGAAAAGAATAGCTATAGAAGCGTCACGATGGAATTGGCACTATGGTAGGTACATCGATTATTTAGGTTGGCTTCGGAGTATAACATTGGAGGGTTGATGAGAAAAAAGAAGAAATAAAGAATGGCATGTGAAATTATACGGCGATCGATCGAGCCTTCCAATAGACTCACAGGAAAAACCGGTGAAGAAATTGATTGACAGACCGATATAATCCCTTTGCGATTACTTCCTCACTTTTTTTTTTGAAGATCGAGACCGCCTAATTCATGCGCATCGAAGAATTGGTGAAATGCTATAAACGGGGCCCCATCAAGGGAACCGTCTTTCTTTCGCAGGAGTGGACTAGGAGTAAGTACACTACGTGTATGCACTCTAGGTCCTACCTTCACAAACACTCCGCGACCGGCTTCCTGACTGAATCAGCCTACGACGAGCGGGAACGTCACGGATCCAACCGAGCTTGTTCACATGACGTTATACAGTCATACGCTCGCCGAATCTGTCGACGGCATCGTCGTTCTCGCACGAAGATCATTGGGATGGCGCAGGAGATACGGGCGTCACGAATTGTTATACGGGCTTCGCGTCGAGGGATTGTCGCCTTTTCAATTTGGATTTGGAGTGGCTTTCACTTCACACTAAACGTTTTTAAATAACCTTACTTTCATTGAACTAGAAGATACTTGATGATCCTAGATCTTCATTAATTAATTACTACAAAATTCTTTACACACGTGCACACATTCCCTATCTCTCCAGTCGCCCTTGCCGCCCATCAATTAATTACTGAACGTTCCCGCAAAAGGCTACTACAGAGGAGATTAGGGGGTCGAGTAAAAGACATTCACTTCTTAGTTAATTTCGCATAGTAATTAACTGTCTTCCGAGAAGTCTTGAAATAGACAACCAGTGCAATAACCACAAGAAGAATCAAACCAGCCATAACACTGACGACAATTCCAGCTACATTCGTGCTGGAGACACTGGCGACAGTAACAGAAGTAGCATTAGTAGTAGTAGTAGCAGTAGCAGTAGTGCTAGTGCTAGTGGTGGTGGCGGCGGTGGTGGTGGTGGTGGTGGTGGTGGTGGTGGTGGTGGTAGTGGTAGACAAATAGACGATAGTGGGCGGTTGATCTAGACTGTTCACGCAGTCCGGTTGAGCAGTTGCGGGCTCCACCGACTCCGTTGACACGTTGGCGAGCGCATCGTCCTACACAAAACAATTTCAACATACTTCGAATTCGTAAAGTCTCTAAATTTGTCTTACGATTAATCTTTGCCGTTCGACGCTTCTGCACAGGACTTCTTGCTCCCAACGAAGATAGTTGAGATACGCGGTGTCAGCTCCGTGCTTAGAGAAATTAAAAGATATCGATTGTCGAAGAGAGTCAATGCTATCATCGTAGTAAGTGCCCCAACCTTGTCTCTAAAAAATTAGGTACAGTAGAATACTATTAAATAATCAAATATTACGCATCTGCTTCTTTGGCTAGACGAGACATGGCACCCTTCGAAGCTTGGCTCAAACATGATTGAGCGTACGTCGACGGATAAACGATTAAATACGCGAGACACATTTCACTCGACGTACTAAGGCCACCCTAGAGGCATGCAGAACATCGTGCAAGGAATCCACCTGGCTAAGAAACCGTATGTACCCTAGTCAGCTCTGTTCGTCCCACCGTACTGTAATCACATTCGGTCTGAAGTGCGTCGCCCTGTATATCTTAATAAAGTTATAGCCTCAATATCCGTGGAGTAAGGAAAGAAGTTCACCGGCCGAATTGTGATGTTTGTGAAAGGAGACGTGAAGTCCTATACGAGAAAGGTCGCGTCTAGGCATACCAACAACATTGAACGAAATTTACTTGAAAATTGAAATCGTAGTACTCGTTTCGAGCTACGTATCCCAAGAACGTGCCATTGCGAAAATGCTTGACTCGAATTGCAACGCCAGCTAAATGCGAGTGCAAGAGAGTGGCGACCACCTTAGAACCTTGTGAAGGAACGCCCTAAACGTACACATAAAGAGATGCTATAATGTTGCCATCTCTACGTACGACTTTGGTGCACTCTGGCGAGCAGTAGGACATAACCGTAGCTCTCGTCAAGCCAGGTGGAATAAAAAACCCCGTGGCTAGAAAAGATTGACCAATTTCGAGAATTGTTGCATCGTGTTTAGGCGGTGTGGTCCTATAGAAGAACTCCAATCCGGACGAGTCTACGTAATCTGTCAGATGACGAACACATCGAGAGTCAAAAATCAGACAAGAAAACATGTCATAATAATTAAATACCTGATTTCCCTTCGACGTTATTGTAATGAATTTCCAGCAGGGCATACTGGACGCTTCCAGTTCCACTAAACGGGATTCCAACATCATCAGGAAAACGAATTCCCTACAAAAAAGAGTTGCCACTGTCTTTTAGCCAATAAGAAAGCGTCTACCTGATCGCCGACTGCCCATGACCCGAAAGGACTATAGCCCCAACACCTTCGAACGTCGTCATTCAGTTTCATACATTGGCCCTCCTCGTCGAGAAACTCCGCAGCACTGTCGCATCGATAGACAACCATGTGATGAACAATCTCCTTATTATCGATAACGGGATCAAACTCGAAAAAGAAGAGAAAAAATTCAATAAAGCAAAATCAATATAAATAATACATGTATGTTAGTATGTACTCCAATCAGATAGCCTCCTTTAGGTAGCTTGGGCAATTGAAGCGGCTTGCACCAGTACGTCGTATGAGACGAAGGCACAGATAACTGAAAAAAATTGAGATGTTGTACATACATGTATATTGGTATTGGTCACATGGGTATTGTTCAATTAATTCATTTAAAAGTATTCAAGCAAGCTTAATACAGATGATTATATACCGTACGTTATATGTAGTTTATCAAGACTTCATCAAGAAACCATACTTTGTTCGTTATGAGTTGGAAAGGGGGCGTGCCATCCGGAAACGATCGACGAGAACCGAAACCTGTCAGCAAATTGACGCTCTTAAAACCCGACTTCACATGTCGCATTGATCCATTTATTGATTCAGGATCGGCGGGATGATAGGCCCAAATCACATGCGCAGTGCCAGACTAAACAAATGAACGTGCACAAAAAATCAACATTATCATGAATTAATTATTGAATGTCCAGGGACGCTTGTGTCGTTTGGTTCACAAGCGCGAAGATGGCGCGTGAATTCGAGCGCCATTGTTGTGTCGTTTTCGTTCGCCGCTATTAGTTCGACATTCTGCTTCGAATCGAGCGGGGGAAGAAAGGGGCCCAATGACTTCCTATCCTATAAATAAAAACGACGATGTGTGGGCACTAGGATGCGTGGGCGTGTCTTTTCGATTGAACCTGAAGAAAGCCTCTTCCGTCTTTGACCCAGCCGGTCACGATGTCTGAGTTTCGGCATCTTTCCGTTTGGCGACAAGCCGAAGCCGATCCAGCCTCTAGTTTTCGCTTCGATTCCGACGTTCACGACGCCCTTCGCGTTATTGATTGTATTCACGACTCAAGAGCGCCGAAGCGCTCGCCGACACAACGAGAGCGAAGAGCAACACGATTTTCATAAGATGCACCGTGACGTAGGGAGGACATACGGGTTAGCTCAGCTGAATGGACCGTGACGTTGTTTCGTAGAATAGCTTGAGACGCTTCTTGGCGAAGTGTTTTTGCAGTTCTTGTCTTCGCAACCGAAATTTTTCCTCGTAAAATCAAGCACGCACTGACTTGGGCGCATATAATGATATGATTTCAAGTCCATCATGATAGCCTGATTAAGCTAGATCTTTCTGTATCCTTCTAAATTGAGCAAAAGGTATTGTGAACCTGCACAGTACATACTTTTCTTGATGGTGATTTCTCTGTATCTAGCCTATATTGTAGGGTTCAACAAACTTTGCTCCTGACCGAAGAGAATAACTGGATGTGTTTATACTCTGCATGTTTGCGATTTAGTAGAGCTATGGCGCTACGACAGTGCCAAAAAGCAATGGATTAGTGATTAGTGAGTGATTGGTGAAAAGAGCATTGACGGCAAAGTGGACTCGTTTCCAATAGCGCTTTCCAGCCAGTTACCGGGCATTGTACGTAAGACAAAAAACAAAAAAATGAAAAAGCTTGCAAAATTTAGCTAAGATTGCTAAAGACGTCATTAGCACTAATCCTGAGTCATACTCATGTGGAACGCTACCGGGCTAGTCATTTCCTTCAAGGCTTACTTCGGTTCCTTCAGCTTTCTTTCGTTTAGAAACCGAGTAATCAAAAGGAACGAGCTTTTCTACAATTTCTTCAACATCAGCAAAAGTTGGTCGACATCTTCCGTCTTTGTTCCAGCATTGCTCTATAATTCGACTCAATTCAACTGGAAAGTTTTCATCCAGTGGGGGTTTTAGCCCAGATACGATAGCTTCTTTTAGCTCGGTCGACGTCAGGCGTTGCTCTTCATAGGGAATGTTTTTCGTCCAAATTTCCCACATGACAACGCCGTAGCTAAAAGAAAGATGTTGCACGATGCACTTTGTAATTATGAAGCCTATATACCTGTAAACGTCCACTGAAGCTCCATATGGGAAATTCTGCAACACCTCTGGAGCCAGCCACTGTGTAGTTCCAACCTCCAAAGTCATAGGACTTGTTTCGTTTTCCTCCAACAAAGGTCTACTCTCTATCACGTCATCGGCTTGTACACTGTTTCTGCCGAGCACCTTATCCTTCTTCTGCGGATGAACTTCTTCTGGATTTGACTGCAGAAGCCGAGCCGATCCGAAGTCCGCTACTCGCACAACCCAATTGCCGCTAACGAGGAGATTCGCGCTTTTCAAATCTCGATGCACGCGAGGAGGATTCGTCTGGTGCAAATAGTTCATTCCTCGGCAGCCGTCCAATGCAAAGCAGAATTTGTCTTCGTTCGTCAGCTCTATACTTTCGTCGCCCAAGACAGCTCGAAGGGAGCCCCTTTCCATCATCTCTAACACGAGGAAAGGCGTTCCGTCTTGAAAGTTTCCTCCTCCGTAGAACATGACAATGTTTGGATGACGAATCGACATCATGACTGCAATTTCTCTAAAGAATTCGAATTTGCTTCTTTTTATAAGCTGCATTTGATAATATTCGAGTTTCTTTATAGCCACCGGCAGTCCACGATAGACGCCACTATAAACTTCCCCGTAGGCGCCTCTAACTTTGGTGTCGATTCGACTCTTCAATTCTATCTCTCTAAATGAAATTTCCCAGACATTTTCCAAGGTTCTAAGTTTATTCTCTTTTTGGCCTTTTGCTTGGTGAGCTTTTCTCAGAAGAAGTAACACTCCGATAACAGCTAACAAAAGAACGAACTCTGATGATGACAGTGTCGCAATTTCTATTGCGGACAAAACCGAACAGATTCCGCTACTGTCTCGGTAGTACCCAGGTCGATAGCACTGGCACACAGCCGTATTATCGCTAAGGACAACGCAGTCTCCTTTATTGCGGTTTAGAGTGCACACTGAGCAATTTGTGATTGAAATTGACATTGAATTGTTAGTAGACGTTCCAGCAGGACATTTATTGCATTTGGAGTTCTGACCATACCAGCCTGGGGAGCACTTTTCGCAAGAAGGAGAGTAAGGTTTCACAAGATTAGGCCAGTAGCCCATTCCAGGCAAACACGCTAGCGCTTCATAAGTCCACTGTGACCTCTTCCAGTTCAGAGTTGCAAGGCCAAACTTATGCAAATCTTTCTCGTAAAAAAAACACCGATTAAGGTATCTTATTGAAAAGTCGTTCCCTCTGCTGTCTTTAGAATTTGGAAACAAGAATCCCTGATCTAACGCAAAAATCCAATTATCGGTAGTGACATGAGACATGTTCTTTGTAAACACGTGGTCTCTGCAATCAAACGCGTACACCATAGAAGAATCTGGACCTAAAATTTGTTTAAACGACGAACACTGAGGAAGTTGCATTGACATTTCAGAAGCAGTCCATAGGTTTTTCTTAATAACGTAAGAAAAGAATGCCTCAGCTCGAGCATGTTTCTTCGCATTTCATTCGTTTCCGGTGAAACCTCCGTATAGGTAGACAATGCTTTTCTTAGGGACTCTTTGGCAGTCGGCAAGAATGCAGATGGGGCCAAACATATTGTGACCAAAGCGAGCCGATGGCCAAAACTTGTTCGTGCTCTGCGCAATTTTAGACCACGTGCATTGTTTCTTTTTCCATGCTAAAATCCACATGTCGTTAAAGGCCGTAAGCGTTTCATTCACAAAACCGATTCCTCCAAAAACTAGCACTCCTACGTACGAGTCAATTGCTGTATGCAAGTATCGCGGGCTGGGCATTGCACCGTTAATTTCCGAACTGCTGCAATTTGCTTTTTTCCACTGGTTTAGAGAGAAGCTGTATAGCCACACATCGCCACTAAGATCATCACTTGATATTTCGTTGGTATAGTATCTTTTCACCAGTCCTCCGTAGGCTATTATTAGATTTTCATTGGAGAGGGCGGTAATTGTAAAATCGCGAAGGCGCGGAAGATTTGGATTTCCTACACGAATTTCCCACTTGTCGTCTAAATTAAGGTCAAATGTAAGTAAAATTGGTTCGCTTACTAAACTACTTTCCGGAAGTACAGCTATTGATTTTTGAGGATCAGTTTGCCATTCAATTAACTTTGGAGATTTGAAAAAGTCAGTCGATGGGCCCTCACTTTGAAACAAGCGAAAAGGATTTGGAACATCATTCAAGTCACGTGAGACAACCGTTAACTTTCGCTCATTTAAAACTGTAATGTTGTGAAGCTTGCTTTGTGCGTCCAGAATGAGAATACTTTGGTCGACAAATGCGATAGGTAAATTATCGATTTCGTCAAGTTTTGATTTAAACGAAAAGTCTATACGTTTATGGTAGTCCCAGCCGCTTTGAGTATGAACATAGAATGTGCATGAAAATGTGGTACAAACAGATAACATCCTAGCTGAAGCAAAAAAAGTGACAAGCAAGACGATGGCCAGAATACTTCATTGCAATATTTCCAGACATACGACTCCACGAGCGGTTAGCAGACGACATCATCCAGAGAGAACTGTTTGGTAAGCCGTCATTTTCAATAAAAAGGAACCTTTCTTTAGAGAAAGAAACAACCAGGCTGTGCAACGCAATTGAAACCGGCGATGACGTGTGTATCCACTCGTAATGCAGCGAATTAGCTGAACTGTCCGAAACGCATCTCAGTTCCCAAACATTCATTGGGCATTTTTTATGAGAACTTGATGAGCAGCCGCGAGCTGAGGTTAGATATATAATGGAGTCTTTGCAGTTACAGGTGGAATTGAGATATGATAGAACAGCTTTACCAACAACGCTCCCACACAATCGATTCGTCTTCTTTGTATGCGCTTTCTTCCACTTCATTTTGTCTACACTCCAACTCCGAACGTTTTTGCCATTCTCAGAAAGAGCTATCACCCTCTGAGAACAGAGAGCAACAGCGCTATTGATGCACAGAGAAGAATCATAGTAATCTTGTTCTACGTGGAACCAAGCCTTTGTTTGAGATCGAAGAACAAAGGTGAAATCCTTTCCGAAATACAGCAAGTCGCTTGCATTTCGGTATTGGAATCGAATCGGTAACATAGTTGCCTTACGAGAGAACTGAGGATCTGGAGCTGTCCCAAGGTCTCTGTAGGAAAAAAGGCAGAGAGATCCGCTAGGGCTTTCAGGTACAGAAGACTCTACATCCTTAACGTAGTAAGGAAGACTGTCCTTTTCGCAGGCGACGATTTTCATAAGCATAGCACAGGTCATGCAGCACGACCCGTAGCAGAGTTGCAGTTATTCTTGGCATGGTACGTGACTGAAGCAGATGTAGATTTCAGAGCAAACGTCTTTGTGAAACGAAACAACGGATCCCCTAGATTCCCCGGTTACCTACACATATGATAACGGGTACTCCCCTACTGATAAAATTCACGTGAGATGATGACCTCTCTCGAATAGGGTCAAGCTTCCTTCGTACAGGATCGCCTCCAGTACGTATATACAATACTATTTTTCACCTGTCATAACGTTCCAACTAGTGTACCATCTTCACTTCGTGTTTATCTCAAAAGTCGGTCCAGTGAAGCTATAGAGAACAGGATACGTCATGTGCGTGGAGTCGACTCTTTCAACGTACGATGATCGGACGCACGGCGTGTCTGCTAATTGCACGCGTAGCAGCGCCTTGTCTGATATATTGATTGACACGTACAGACAGAGGCTTTTTAATATCCTAAAAGAGCAGGCATCTATTGACTGATATATCGGACACTAGTCAATGACTTCTTCAACCTGTCATCCATCAAGTCGTCAACGCTTAGATCAATGAATTGATCAGACGGAGAGGAAGTAGACTATACTTGATGCCTTGTCTTTTGTCATTCGTCTCTCAATTATCCGATCTAAGAGTGAGCGTCATTCATTCGTTCGTTTGTTTGATGTACTGGGCTTCCTGACGGCATGGTTTCCCTTCTGCTATTCGTCTCGAATTCTATGGAGGCTTTAATTCCTCCCTTCCGTTCGATCGCGTCGCTTTTCGTCGTTTCTTTAATTGCCTCCACCGATATCGTTCCTGCTTTCTCAAGCACCTTCTTTCACTTTCATACGCTGGCTTCGAACGAATGGGGCCGGTGTCTTCGTCCACAGGGGCAAATTTGACGACTTTATGGCGGAGTGTTTAGAACTTTTACCGTGCGTTATTTTCAAAGTCGCCGTCGCAAAAGAGCGAAAATCTTCGCGAATCTTCGCGAATCGACGATGCTGACCTCCGAAGGAAAAGACGATGCGATCACGAAAGGGTAGAATCCCCGAAAGGGGCCTCACCACTCCCTCGAACGCCAACACCAGCCCGTCGAACGCGCCGTAATTATAACAATCAAAAACGAGTTGCATCAAGTCAGAGAGCAACGAAAGTGGCGTCGAGCGTTTGCAAAAGGCTCGAGGAAGGTCAGTTCCGCTACATCGACGAGAAATGGTAGGGAAACGCGAAGCGAAGTGGCGATTTTTCTATTCGAAGACTATCCGGACTTGTTCGAAACCTATGATCGAGGATTCGAACCCCCAAGCGGCTAAACGGCCGTACCAATCCAATAGAAAGGATCGCGCAGCAGACATCAGAAAAATGTACACGTAAGAAAATTAAAAGTTTGATTAGAAAGCCACAGGAGGGTCGTTCTTTTAGGGGGATGAGTCTCGTTTTGTAGCAGATTTTGGATGCGTGGAGCCTCAGTCAGACTCGATCAGTGCACTCTTTTGATTTCTCGACCTTAATTTTTGGTCCTCGAACGTGAGAGCTTTGTTGTTGTAGGGTCCCACAAACTTTACACCTGGTAACTGCATGTGTTTATTCTCTGTATTTATGTCAACCTTGAAGGCAAAGTCTACTATATATCTAAGAATAGTTCACTTCCCACTTTCCACTTGGCGACTTTATAGCTGTTCTATTTTACTGGAACGAAAAATTTTTGTACAGATTCCAACTAAGGCTGCTACTGTTTACAAAAACTTCATAAAACGAGCATCAGCTAGATGCGACTCCTAGCCCAAAAAAAACGTCTTCTTGCAAGACCTCGGGTCGGGAGATGACTCATCGCATGGTGCAACGACATATGTACAACCGTCTCTCGCCGGAAAGCAACTCGAAAGAACATGGATCCGGGGTGCTGTCGTTATACGGGACGCCTCAGCTTTCTAAGAAGTCAACGTTCTTCACGAGCGACTCTATAGCCTCGTCTCAGACCCTCTCTCGCTTTCCCGGACGTCCCTCACAAGAGAGAAAGGGTCTGGGATGGTACCGCCCACTATTGCCCCGCCTATCTAGTCAAACCCTTCTTTTCTACGTGTCTCAGCATTCGAGCGAAGCCTATTGAGACGTTTACCGTGCTTCCGCTTTTTGTCGCGGCCTCTCGAGAAGAGTTCTGTAAAGCATTGCGTCACAGGACGTCGCAAGTAGGGCTATTTATTGTAGTTTTGTCCCTACAGTAGGGACAGTTAATTAGGGCGGTACCATCCCAGACCCTTTCTCGCTTGTGAGGGACATCCGGGAAAGCGAGAGAGGGTCTGAGACGAGGCTAGCGACTCTACGACGTGTCCTCCGGCAAGACCTTGGTCGGAAGACGCTGTAGCGGTCCTAAAGTTATGGCCTGAAACGTCAGCAGCGAGAAAAGTCAAGACGTGGACGCGCAAGGCCGTTCCGTCGACGATTCGCCTCGATTTGTGGCTCAAAAGCGCCGGAGCTGTTTGTCTATCAAAACTGAAACATAACAAAACTGAAACATTTAGGCAAAAGCATCAGCTAGCACAAGCAACGCAAAGAGTTAGATATTAAATCCATACTTGGACTTTAATTTCACCTGAATCCTTTGACGACTGCCGCTGCTGAGAATTGATCTCGTTACCCCAACCGTTGTAAAGCGCAAAAATGCGGCCTCCACTTCTGCCATCATTTCTGTCAGGAACCCAAATGCGAACGCTGTTTTCGTTGAAGGCATAAAGCACGCCACCGTAATCAGCAGCTTCGTCTTCTCCGGTCGCTGCCCCGACGCCCTCAAAAATAAATCCAGCGTTATTGGGCACAAGCGCGCGGGAGAGAACGGTCACTTTCAACGGCAAAGTGCCAAGATTGTGATTCAACTCTGTAAAAGAAGCAACTCCGCTTTGAGATGACATCGTAAACCAGCTGCTTTCCCAAGCTGGCTTAAGCACCCGTTCGTTATCTGCTGACCACGCTTGAACAGTGACGTTGGCGGTATGAGAAGCTTGTCCATTCTTTTCTCCCTCCGGGCCTCCCCAGCCGTCTGTCACGAACACAATACGTCCATCTGTTGAGACTTTGTTCTTTGTTGGAGCCCACAGGCGCACGTCAGATGAATTGTACGCAAAAACAAGTCCACCGTACGAAAAATACTTTATTATATCATACCCAGTCGGTGCTCCAATTCCTTCGAAAATAAATCCGATGTTATTACCATCAACAGCTTTGGTGAGAACGCGACACTGGGATGGATAATCTCTAAAACTCTGAGAAGGCAGTTGAAGTTCTTTGAAGGAGTTTGACCCGTCATTTGATTTCATTTCAAACCAGTCGACAGCGTAGTTGGGTTCTCCGTCAGGGTAATTAATCCAAGCCATGACTTTTATTTCAGCATTGTGTGAAAACTGCGCATTCTTTTCTCCTCCCCATCCGTCGCCAGTCATTATAATGTGGCCTATCTTCCAGTTAGAAACGTCAGGAGCCCAAAGTTTAATAATGGTTTCGTTGTAAGCAAAAACGACACCTCCGTAATTGTCTTTCTCATCGTCTCCGGGTGCAGCTCCAACTCCGTTGAACACGTACCCTTTGTTTGCGCCGTCAGTTGCTCTGACGAATGTAGCGACGCGACGAGGAAAGGTGCCAAAATTATGAGATAATATTTTAAAGGAGTCACTGCCCGCTTGCGATGTAAATTTGATCCACCCCGAGTCGTAGTCTGGTGATGGATAGCCTGCACAATGCGCATGCATAAAAGTTGGTACGAGTTACATGACTAAGGTTACCTGTCACGTTGAAGACAAATTCTTTAACTGTAGCTTTTCCATGTTCGCTGATTGCAATTACCATGAAATTAAACGTGGCTGTACCTCGCACGCCATTTGAATTTTTCGGCACGAGATTTGAAGTGAGTTCTCCTGTTATAACACCGGTTGTTTTGTTCATCATAAAATTGGGAGGGAAATTGCAGTTGCATTTTAGCATAGTGTAGCTGACAGAATAGCCAAAAGGATCCTTTACGAAGAAAGTCAATAAAAAATGTTATTGTGAGCTTCACATTATACCTCAGCTGCAATTCTCCAAGAAATTTTTGAAGACGAAGTCACAGCGTATGTGCCCAAGAAACTTTCGTTTAGCCATTGAGGTGGTTCACTTTCAACAATCTTTTCTAGCATTTCAAATCTTGAAACGAGGTTGTGCAAAACAGTTTCGTTTGCGCCTTGACCGCTAACACCGGGAGCACCTGCATGAAAAAAAGGCAAAGCTTTATAAAAGAACTATGAGAAAGCGTATATATAAAACTAAAACGTAACACAATTCAAACGTTTGATTGTAGCCACAGTAAGGATGGTAACCGCTTTAAAGTTTTAGACTGCATACTGTATTTTATTGACTATGTTCTCCTACTTCTTTGTGCTTTTACTTTTACGAGTCTCTTACCAGTATCTCCCTTAGTTCCTTTTTGTCCAGACTCTCCCTTTGGACCGGGATCACCCTGTATGCAAAATATTGCCTGTTTGCTATATATATCTCACGCTGAAAGTAGATTCTTAGTGCAGACAGTTTTACCCTCGCTTTTCCTTCGAAACGAGTTTATTACGAAAGGTAGTGCTGCGTCTTTGAAGCGCATTCATTTCGCGATGTTTCTATTGGCGCTACATTTCGGTTCTAGGCTTAGATAGCGCCGCAGCCGGTGAAAGACAGCCACGCCCTCCCACTTCCGTTTTTAGCTAGTTTCTCAACTAAATTTAAACTTTTTGATATTTTTAACCGCTATCAAAAACGCTGATGCTTATAACAGGATTCTGTGCAATCGGCCTTTTGAAATAGCTTTTTAACAAAAACTAGAGTGTTTTTTCCAAAAGAAACTTCGTTTAGCGTTTAGCTAGTTTCTTAATCATTTTAGCCTTATTCAAGTTCTAGTTTTATCCTACGTGTTACCTAAGGTCGTCTCTACAATTGGCCAAAGTTGTTAGAGTTTACAGCTTTGTTTAGCCAAAATATTTGCGACTAAAGCTCCTCGTGCTGAACGACGTAGATCTGAATGAACGCGAGGAACGCCGGACCAGTCTACAAACGCACTAGGAGACACTAGGTTTTTAATCCGAGAGACTAGGAGTTCGAAGACCAATGTTTACCCTTAGAGTAAGAGTATAACGACCTAAACTTGCGGTTCCCTAAAAGGGAACCTTGTTCTAGAAAATGTGGGAGGAGCGCTTTCTTCGTTTAATGGCTTAATTCTGCACAAACATGTCATTAAACTAAAGAAGAAGAAGCGCTGTACTAAAATCTACTTTTAGTATGAGGCGGACTGTATGTATCTCCCAGTCTGTCTTACTAACTTTGTCTCCTTTAGGAGAGTTCGAGGAGGCCGGATCAAAAACCACGCCGTCGATGATCACCTTACCACCATTTCCTGGTGACAGTCGAATGTCTTTGTTGTCCGGAGTGAAAACCTTCAGGTGGCCTTCAATAGTCTTGATACTAGGGCTAAAACGTAAAAATATAATGTGTCGCTTTTTGCCCGTCAAAGTCTGTGTACGCGCTAACTAAGGACCAATCAGGACTCTCTTCTGAACATGAAGTCAATCTGTTTACCGATTGAGTGCAAACTATGCATCTATCGCACGTGATACGCCGAGCTCATATCTCTACAGAAATGAATTGAAAAAGCTAAGCTTAGCACACCGGTTGTCAATAGAGTATGATGATATGGAAACCGGTTGATGCGCTTCTGGTGCAAAAGAAGGCAAAATGATTTGAAATGAGAGCTTTACAGGAACACTTTCGCACAAACGGGAGAGCCGTTTGCATCTGATCTAGCTTCACTTACTATGTAGCTGCAAAAGAGTCTTGAACAGAGTCTTGCAGAGCGCACAGAAGCACTATTGCCCATATGCAAAGCATCGCTGGAGTGTTGCCAACAAAACAATGCGCGCGCATACAATCAACACAGCAGGAGACACCATAGATGCATGCGTTCTGCATGCGTTCTTCGCGTGATTCTATTCTCAATCCATGCAATGCTCCGATATCTATCTACCACTTCCTGATCGAGTCGGCTAGCGAAATTACAAGGCAAGTGCTTGAATGTGCAGAAATTCTTCGTCCCGGGCTTGGTTCAAGGCATTCAAATGGCTCGTGCGGCCGAGAATAGCAAAGTATATTTATCGTGGAAAGCCAAGGTAACGCATTTTAAGTCGTCAACGATCAATAATATCAGACGGAGAGGGAGTATATATGTAAACTACTTGCAGCATTGTCTTTTCTCATTCTTCTCTCAATCCGATCTAAGAGTGAGCGTCATTCATTCGTTCGTTTGTTTGATGTAGTAGGCTTCCTGAGGCACGGTTTTCCTGCTCAGCTGCTATTCGTCTCGCATTCCACGGAGGCTTTCCTCCCTTCTTTCGCGTCGCTTTTCGTCGTTTCCTTGCTTTCTTAAGCGCCTTCATTCACTTTCATATGCTGGCTCCGCACGAATGGCCATATAATGGAGCCAGAGCCTTCGTCCATAGGGGCAAATTTGCGGAGGAGTGCTTACCGTGCGTTATTTTCAAAGAAACCGTCGCGAAAGAGCAAAGAATCTTCGCTAATCGACGATGCTGACCTCCGAATTAAGGAAAAGACGATGCGATCACGAAAGCGTAGAATTCCCGAAAGGGGCCTCACATACCACCCCCTCGAACGCCTATCCCAGCCCGTCGAACGCGCCGTAACGATCGAAAACGAGTTGCATCAAGTCAGAGAGCAACGAAAGTGGCGTCGAGCGTTTGAAAAAGACTCGAGGAAGGTCAGTTCCGCTAGATCAACGAGAAACGGTACGCGAAACGCGAAGCGAAGTGGCGATTTTTCTATTCGAAGACTATCCAGACTTTTTCGAAACTTATGATCGAGGATTCGAACCCCCAAGCGGCCAAACGGCCGTACCAATCCAATATAAAGGATCGCGCAGCAAACTTGAGAAAAATGTACACGTAAGAAAAATTGGAAGTTTCATTAGAAAGCCACGTACAGGAGGATCGTTCTTTTAGGGGGATGAGTCTCTTGTTGTAGCAGATTTCGGATGCGTGGAGCCTCCGTCAGACTCAGCGCACTCTTTTGATTTCTCGACCTTTTTGGTCGGCGAACGTGAGAGGTTTGTTGTTGTTGTGCAGTGTTACCCGCTAACCTTTTTTTCTTGTTAGGTGTCTTTGGAGTCAAAGTCAAAGGGAATACTCGAGTCGACCCAGTCGCTGTCTTCGACGCTGATGAGGCCGATGAGCTGTCCACCTATTCTTACGGAGTCATGAACTCTTTTTATAATAGCTTGGAGTTCTATAGATTTGTAGATTATTTGTAGGGCTAAAAGTTGGCGTTTTTATTTATAAGGGAAAATGGGGCTATTTTCATCACCAAGACATCTCCACGTATTCTACTTCGACGTTTTGATATTGGCTGCGTATGGGATTTTATTAGTATGTGCTATTGATTTCTGTTGTCAAGATGAAGCGTCACCATGGAAAATGATGGCGAAAAGATGTCCCGTTCATCCACGCAGCTTTCACGTGAGGGCACGCGACTGCGGTGCGGCAGAATTCACGCGTTCTCTATGTATGAGTTTCACACTTTCTCTGATAGGATTGGTCTGTTTGTGCGACACTCATTTTCTCTGCTTGAAAATCGACGAAAGCGGACGCTTCGCGCGCGCGCTGTGCTCTTGCACGCGCGCTCGCGCGGCGCTCTCGCACGCACCTCGGATCAAGACCGGGAGCGCCCTCACGTGAGCTTCACAACTCCATAAAGGGTCACCTGTTCCCACGATTCACGCGAGTTCGCACCCTCTCTTATTCGTTATTTGCGCGTGATCGCAGCGTCATTCTCGGCTAAAGCGATCAACAGAGCGGACGCAGTCTGGTACGCTCTCTCGCAAACGGGGGCCGGCCACGCCAACGTTTACTTCATTCGCCGGGGCTGCCGAGAAAGAGGCTTTTCGCCGCGAGGCCAGCCTTAAAGCCAATCAACGAGCGGAGGGGATAGCGGAGTCGGCCGGTAAGTGAAGATAGATGAGGCAATTTCGTAACGATCGAATCGAGCTCGGACTCATTGCGCGCTTTCTCTCGTTGCAGCGATTCCCCGCGCAGTCCTTGCGAAGAACTGCGCCCTGGGCGAAAGAACAACAACGCCGCGTGGCCGCGCGACGGTAAGTCGCGTTGCGCGTCGATCGCGTCGCAATCGACTAATCGCTCGTTTTTTTCGTAGATCGTTGCGCTGTGCGAGCGATCAACGCGCGTCGGACGTATTTGGACTCGGCTACATCGTCGCTCGTCGTTGGTAAGTAACACGACTCGGAATTGTCATTTTGACGTGCGTAACTGGATCTCCCGTTTCTTTACAGCTGTCAAACGCCTGCTGCACGTGCCAAGAAAACCGGATGCGATGTGACGTTGATGAAGACGTGACGTTGACGAAAATGTGACGTAGACGAAGATGACAAGGGAAGACACGCCTATGAGGTTTTGTGCGTAATATACAGGCCCCTGTGGTGTAGGCGTACACGTAAGGGCGGGGTTCTCTGGCACGTCACATGTAAGCGATTGCACGTTACCGCCGTTCGAGGGCCCGAGTCGTAGCGCACCAGGGGGCGGGAGGGCGCTCGTGTGCCTGACGGCGGCGGTTAACAGCATGACGCTTAATCCATCATACTCTTACCACATGTACGCCATAGAGGAAATATTTGTCCTCGCGCACATGTACGCCTCCGTGAAAATATCAAATATTAAGACCCACTAATCTAAAACATTTTATTAATATTACGTATAAATATTCACAATAATGTGCGTGGCAGAGAACGTAGTGGGGACTGCATCATCATTCTGCGCCGGCGCGCAGCTACCCTTAGCGTATGCATCACTACGATAGTATGCACAGGTCCATGCATCCCTTGCACTAAGGTTTAGGGCGGCTGTCAGTAGGTAGGGCGGATCCTAATTTGCTCTGGGTGAGTGAGCAGGAGATAGGTTATAGTGTAGTTAGGCTTGACCCCTAACATGCTGTAGCTGGCAGCCGCCACCCACATTAGACCATTTTTCAATGGATTTCTGAGGTAATCTAGGTTGATTGCAGAATATAGGATAATTATCTAGGTCAATGGAGTAATGAGGTACTCTAGGTTTTAATTGTTTAAACCATGTGCCTAATTTATATTTTAGATCAATGGATTATTGAGGTACTCTAGGTTTTAAATTCGTTAAACCACGTAGCTAATTCGTCATTTAGGTTTTAATTACCTATTTAATTTGCATTTAAGGGTATGACGTGTATGTAATCTTTTTTTTAGGTATTTAAAAAACCACGTGACTAATGCAAATTTTAGGAAAGTAGTGTACTATGTCTTTAGAGTAGGGACGTAATATACTAGGTTTTCATTTCCAATCCTAATGAGGTACTCTGGCTTTTAATAGTTTAAACCACGATACTAATCCGACTTTTAGGAAAGTAATGTACTAGGCTTTTAGAGTAGGGACGTAATATACTGGGTTTCCGTTTCCAATCTTAATGAGGTACTCTAGGTTTTAATAGTGTAAACCACGTGACTAATCCGTCTTTTAGAAAAATAATGTTTTTAGAATAGAATAGGAGCGTAATGTACTAGATTTCCAATTCCACTATTTGCGACTTACACTAGGCTTTAATTTTTCTACCTTATTACTAGGTTTTAGTTTAGAAACCTCATGCCTAACGTCCACTTCTAGGTTTTATTTTCTCTAATTAAGTCATGTGACTGACTTGCCATTGAAGAAAGTAATGTACTAGGTCTTTCAGTAATGTAGTAGGTCTTCACAAATGTCCATTGGATTGTGAGATAATATAGGTGTAGATTCTTTTAAATAAATATCCAATCCGTCTTTTAGACAAATACTTTATCTTTTGTTGTATTTGTATTGTGTTTTGTTGCGTGTTGTCGTTTTTGAAATGTAAGGGATGGGAGAGGGAAACAGGTGGGGTGGATTTGGAAAGGAAGGGAGGTTTGGGGAGGGAGGTTTGGGTTGGTGGGGATTGGAGGGGAGGGAGGGGGGGGGGGGACGCGGTAAAGATACGGGGTTTGGGTTTAATAAGTAATTTAGTAATAAATAAAATAAACACGTGAATAGTTATTGAGATACAAATTCTTTACATAAAGGGGCCCCACTTCTCACTTCCTTTCCCTTTGGCACTACGGTACAGTGTCGCAGCTATACTCTTATTTACTTGGCACGGTGTCGGTGCACCGTCTCCCTTTCCACGTCTAGTTGTAATTGTGCACCCTTTCCCTTCCCTGTTAAAATGTCACGGTGCGATATGGTGGGTTTATTTTCTATCCCCTGTTAGTTCTTCAGCACTTCGCGGTCTAGTCTACGTTTTAGCCCTATCCCTTTTCCGGTGAAATGTCACGGTGTAATACGGTTAGGAGTAGGTTTTTGCTCTTCCCGGTGGGAAGTGGCAGCTCTTCAGCACGGGTCGGTAAGCAGCCCCAATTTTTTTCCAGGTTTAAATATTTCTAGATGTTGCTGATGTTTGACAGAGAAGATTTGTCTGCAGGTTTCAAATTATTAATTGACTGTAGTTGTAATTAATAAACTATCAATACATTTTGATTCTTTGTAGAGTGAGAGGCGATGACGTCAGAGGGTCTTAGCCCCGTGTCCAGGGTCTGTCTCCTTTACGTAACAAAGACAAGAGCCTGGGTACGGGGCTAAGAAGACGCCTAGAGGAACGAAGAACAAGGAATCGCCTGCAACGGTCATTATCGCGTAATAAAAAATCACAAAATCGTTGCAGGATTAATGAATTAAATAATTACTTAATAATTTACCTGCTTTAGATGTTGGGAGAAGTATGAAGCAGGCGACTACTAGTGCAGGAAGACGAAGACGAAGAAATTCTGTGCAAACGGTCCATTTGGTAATTAATTAAAAACAGTTTATAATTATTTATTAATAAACTCTTCCTGTAGTGTGGTTCTTGAGCCCACAGGTGGCCCAAACCGCTTTCACACAGCAAATCCCGGTGAGCGTTTTAGTAAATGGTTCGGCAACTCTTTCATGCTTTTCTTTCCTAGATATAGTGTTTGCGTGTGAAAGAGCCCTGCCTGGCGAGAAGCGCACTTTCTCTCTATGGATTTTGTTTGTTTGAAGGCAAGCCAGGCTTATTGGGTATGCATTCAATTTTTTACTGTTTAGCTGTACTAACTGGTGAACATCTATCCCTATAATCCGGTAAGCGCCATCTTGGCTTTCGCGGCCACGCCTTCCGAGCGACGTGTTGAAGCTGGTATGCGACGAAATCCTCCTTTTTCTCGCTTTCTCGAAGACGCCATCGCCCTTTTCGGGCATTTCGCTCCCTAAGTACGCCATTTTTACGCAAGCGGACCCCTTTTCGAGTGTCATCGTTGTCCGGGTTTCTTGCTCGACTTCCGGGTACTTTTCCGCCTACATTCGATTTTGATGGCTCACAGAAAACGCTCTCTCTTGATTCACAGTGGCGTAGCCAGTAGGTGGGCCCGGGTAGAATAGGCCCACCCAAAAATTTTTCAAAGTATAAATGAAAAATAAGTTATTCACCTGTTATAACCTGAATGGAAATTTCTGCTACTATATGGTAACGTTGTAGCTCTAACAAACATGTACGCCACTGATCTTGAACGCTACGCGAAAGACAACAAAACACTCTTCTATTTGTAACATGCTTATATCTTCTTCAGAACCTCCCCTTCCCTGACAGCGCCGCCGCAGCCACCGCCGCAGCCACCGTCGCAGACGCCACAACATCAGAGGACAATGCTCACGACGTCGCAAGCGAGAGCTACATCAGGCGGCCCCCAACCCAGGCCTGACACGTGCAGACATGGACTCCGCGTAATTTTTCGAAACTGTAATGTTTCTTCAGACCAACTGCAACGAGAAGAGGCAGTCGCAGACAAAGGCAAACGAGATAGGAGGTCAGCAGCCTACGAGTACTGTACAACGACTGCCCTCCACAGCCTAACCACATTGGCAAATTGGAAATCCAATGCCCCTACTGCAAAGCTCTCATATGGTCGGGTAAAACGCCTGCTTTCTGCTGTGATAATGGAAAGTCAGTATATCAGTGCTTCCCAAGCCGCCGCCGCCGTTGGATTCCCTTTTACTAGGTGAAACAGAGAATCTCGAATTTCTTTCAAAAATAAGAAGCTGCAATTCGGCTTTCCAAATGACGTCAATGGGATGCGACAAAATTCTCTTTCTTCGTCATTGCAATTCGTGCTACAAAATCCAAGGACAAATTTACCACCGTTTTGGCCATCTTTGTCAGGAGAATAACGAAAAGCTAAATTCGCACAAATATATTTTGTGGGAAATGAAGAAGAAGAAATCTCATTGCGTCAATCTCCTTTTGCCGGGGCTGACACCAGGAACTGTTGCATATTTGCAACAAATGCTCCACTCTCATAATTCTTACGTCGAAAGCTTAAAAATGGCTCATGAAATTTCATTGACTAAGCAGCCGTCAAAGCTACACCGGACGCCTACAACTGGACGACAAACTACGACAGTAAGCCTCCCAATTAATCACCCTACTGCACGACGCGGCCACCCTACGCAACTTCGATCGCACACAACCCTAAACAAACACGTGATACCCCACTGCCCGTGCGAAGCACGGGCTGTTTAGCTAGTGCAGGATAAATTGAGTTCCAGGCCGAAGACATCTGGCCTAAAAGACGCCCATTTCATCCTAAGAACAACGGCAAGCTAACGTCACTGACTGGGTCTTTGTTTTTTGCCAACTAGCCAAAGAATGAAGTAAGTATCTTATCTTTTACTGATCAAGTACGCGTATCTTTATTGCCTGTACAGAATTGTAACTCCCAGAGGGAGTAATGGCTGGCTGGAAGCCTTATTATTTCACGCCAATCTATCTTGACAGAAGCCATCATTTGCCAGGTAAGAAAAAGTACGTCACTTTTAATTATAATATTAACACTTACTAAATATATATATTTGCAGTTGTCACCCTCCCACCTCTCTTCGACGGATGATCGAGAAGAAGAAGAAGAACAAGGACATAACTCATCGTCGTCTTCACTAAACTTGCAAGTATATTTTATTGAATTATTGAATATGCTTTGACATATGCAATATAGTATATTTGCCTATTTTCTTTAGAAAGTGAATGAAGAACGAATGATTGAAGCTCTTTATCAACATTTCAGGTGCGATCTGTTTAAATTTATTTTAGCTTTAGAGCAAGGGCCAAATACTTAATATTAATAATTTAATTAAAGAAATACAAGGGGAAATCAAGCTAAGGTTGATAGGATGCTAGGGAACATCTAGGATAGGATAGATAGGTAGAAAGGCAGTTAGGCTGAGGATAGAGAAGCTAGAGTCCACGGGGTTAAATAAATTATATATAAAATCATATATTTTAAAAATTATATGTTCTAAAAATTGGCCCATAGTTACTCCAAGCTTTACTATAAATTTGCCTAATGTTATTCTTTCTAAACAATTTTTTTGTTTTTTTGGCTTCAATCATCAATAATGGTGAGCTGAAAGTTTGATTAAGGACGTGAGCGACGACAAGGACCAAGGCAATGGCCACTGCAACAGGGGAGGTGGTGACTTGGCAATGACGGCACCTCGGGGAAGGAAAATTATATCGGTAAGGAAGTCATGAATAGCATTGTGGGAATATACCTAATTAATTTGCATGTCTTTTACAAGAAAAGCGTCATAAGAGGGACCATCAGAGCAAGCGAGAAATATAATTTGTATTTGTGAAAAATATTTAATATGAATTTTTTACCGTAATTATTAACTAAAAAAATTTGCTGCCTTTTATTTACCGTATGTTTTAATTATTGGCACGCTCTTTTGGCAGCTCTACAAATTACAAGGGAGACAGTTGGACGTTATCTAGGCAAAGACCACTAGCTAACGTACCACACGCCTGAGGTTACGGGAGAGCGTCCGAAGTGCTTATTAGGACCCTCGATCGGAGGATGACACAGTTGAGTGACGAAGGACGGAATTCAGGCCAGGCAACGGAAATTTTCTCTAGCAGGGCAACGCTGGCTAGCGCGCTAAGGAGCAGACTATATGCATGCTTTATAGTCTCTGCTTCCGAAGTTCACTCAGCAATCGGACGTCGCAATATGCATTCTACACTTCCGCGTCTATCTCAGAGTCAGCGAGGATGTGATTCGGGTGTGAGAAGCAGGTGAGAATTAATAGGCACTCCCTTGACTTAATTGTACGTCATCCCTACATTCCCTGCGGCTGAAATTTCTAGCGTCTAACTCTCCCTTGATACATGATCAAGGGAGAAGATCTGGTGATCGGGTGACAGGCTTTGGCTTACCCAGACTACTTCTTTACTTTCTTTAGACAGCTATCTCGAGCAAACAAAAATCTTTATTAATTAAGTGATTAGGTAGATGCTAAAATGTATTATACGTTCGTGGCACTAAATGAATTGCATGACTTGGTGTAATTAGGTCAGGCAACACGTAGCCACAGTTTGAAATTAGGTCTCTAACGTCCTTATTATCACATTGTTTCCTCACGAATTGATTACCTGATGTGCGAAAGAGTACTGTATTCTGAAGAAGATAGACAAGGTGTGTCGAAAATTTGGGTAGATTAAAAATTACATTTTAGGCATTCAGCTGACGTGTAAGCCTCCCATCCTCCCATTACGATTAAATGATTGCTTTTCGTTGTGCATGCACCATGATGGAATCGTCCCTTTATCATTGACGGCAGTGGAAGCCAATCTCCAGACTGTTCCTCATACAATTCAACGTAAGTGCTGTTTCCCGCTCCTCCTGTTGCGATAAGGTTTCCATGCAATGAAGACAATTGGACCCTTTCTTTTGTAGCTGGTCGGATATCAATCCACCTTTCTTCTTTTATAGAAAAATACTCAGTTGAATTGTCCGCTCCTATTCCACCTCCAGCATAATTTTGTCATCAATCACAGCCGATGAACAGTGTCTTCGTTTAGTCTTCATTTTCTTCAGTGGTTTCCATTCCCTTGCATAGATATCAAAACAATCATCCTGATCGTTTGGGTCTCCTCCTACGAGACAAATGTACTCATTGTGTCCAATTGCTGCTCTGAATTCAAGCTGACACTGATGGGGTATGTCAGTTAGCAACTCCAATCCTTTCTCTTCGCTTTTCCATTCGAAAATTCTCTTGCATGATTTTTAAGTTCGACCGCCGCCTTGGATGACGTATCCTTTGCCTTCACACTCAAAGACACTTTCTATGTGAATACCTAGGTGTTCTTCTTTTCCCTGCCACTTTCCCTCTTTCAACTGGAGCATTCTATCACCCGAACAAGCATGTAGAATGCTTTTGATTTCAGCCACACATCCAGATGGCCAAAAGTAGTCTACATATGGAATGTTTGGTTTTATTTGCTCCCATTTGAAAGGACATATTCTAGTCTAAAAAAGAAAATCGCCATCTTATTTCTTTCAACCCAATTCGAAATTAACCTTATTATATCTGAATGCATTATTATTCATTTGGGTGCGAGCGCAAGTCGCTTTGATGTAAGAGAGTTCTTCTAATTCTTTTATTGTAACATTGCCTGCTAGTTCAGTTGTTTTCTCTATATACAATCTACTAATAAGATCTCACCCTACGCTCATTTTCAAATACCTTTCTTTTGTGGCTTCGAAATAAGTCGTAAAACGTGTTCCTGTCGGTCGGTTTCTTCCAAAACGGTGACAAATTCGTCGAATGCTGTGTCACCTTTTCGCGGCAAAAGATCGAAAAGAATGCGAGATTTTTTTTCAAGCGTCTTTGACTGATCACGCAACTGGTGATATTCCTCGGGAGAGATGAGTGTCTTGGCAAAAGCTTTATCGATGACGGACATGGGATTGAACGCTTCGATGAGAAGCGAAAGATTGTTGAAGACGCGCTCTCTCCATCTTTGGTCGACCATCACAAACACTTGCCCGAAGGTAATTGCCTCTTTTATGAAAACAAGCAAAGAAAAATGCTCTTTATGTAGGGACTCAGCTAGGCGTTGGTCAGGGGGGATTACCCTAGCTCATGCATATTCATAAATAGATCGAGTCGATCCCTTTTTCGCTTTGGGGAGAACCCTAGCTCATATGCATACTTACAAATAGATCGTGTCGATCCCTTCTACGCTAAGACATACTTAGGGACTTGATTGTCGGTGTTATGGTAACTGCACATGCAAACAATACCCCACATAATGGCCTTTAATTCTTCCCTTCAGCTGAAGTTTCGATATTTGAAGAACTCTTTAGGCGAAATATTTTTACAAATAGTTTTGTATGATTTAGCTGTAAGCGAGCAGCCAATAAATGATTAATTTGCTTGAGAGAATAGTGCGTGTGGTAACGGCAACCTGTGCCTCAAAACGTGCGAGGAGAAGCGGTTATAGATCGCTTTTCAAGGTTGACAGTCCTGTGGGAAAAGCAAGCAGAAGCAAACGGTTATCAGGCTTAACGTTTGTTCGGGGGAACGACATCCTAGGAGAGAGCACGAGATGAATATTTTACAAAGGGTGTGTATCTTCATCTATTATTCGTAACGATTATGTAGGGTCGTATCCATGCAGACCCTCTCTGTTTGTTTCTGTTTCACTTCAGTTTTGATCGGTTTATGAGCCGACCACCGCAGTTGTACGGGGTAGCAAACGCAGTTTGCGAGCCCGTATAACGGCGGAGGGAGGCTCTCTCAAGCGTGATCTTAGGGCCGGAAGTGTCTGTATCTATGTCTGTCTGTCTGCCTGTTTAAAATTGATCTGTACTATTTTCCGTTTTATAAATGCGCTGAGAAACCGAAACGAGAGTTTTGATTGTCACGCTCTGACGTCACAATCAAAAGTATCCACTCATGTACAGTTTGTACGTGGGTATGTATGCGTGTACGGGTAACAGGAAATATGACCCGTACACATGCATATGTCTTCAAATACAGAGCAAATTATGAAATACAATACGTCAGAAAAGCGCCTAATTAGAAAATACATTGCAATTATGTAGGTTTGTACAGTATGTAGTAGGACTGAGCTGTAGGAGCGCGCTAAGGGTAGTGATGACTACGTGAATATGTAGCAACATAAAAATTTATGACGTCACACTATGTAATGCACTCGCGTACAGTAAGCGGTGGGAGGCTCTGCATGATGGCAACACGGTGAACACCGGGCCATCATTCTCTAGTATAGTTTGCTCCTCCTGTGTCATTGATCCCAAAAGAAAGAACATCCGGGGGTGCTTTTTTATACGGGACGCCCCAGCTTTTGAAGCGAACATGGCAACATTCGTCACCAGCGACTCTACGACGTGTCCTCCGGCAAGACCTTGGTTGGAAGAGGCTAACGTCATGGCCTGAAACGTTCGCAGCGAGAATAGTCAAGACGTGGACGCGCAAGGGCGTTCCGTCGACGATTCGCATCGAATTGTGGCGCTGAAGACAAGTGCTCCGGAGCTGTCAATTTTCTCTCAACCTATATGCCGGTTTCTATTAGGAAAAGCTCAGAGAAGTGCTTGACAAGGCAATAATTAATTTAAAAAATCGAATAATAGATAATTCAATGTTTATTCCTAGGCGATTCACTCCCGGAATCGTTTGAGTTGCCTCCAAGCTTTCGCTCGGGCGTCGATTATGATTTCAAATTTTTGATGTTATCAGGCCGCACTACGTGTCTCAAAATCCTGACGGTTCTCGTTCATCTTCAACCAGTCATTCGCTCGTGTCCACTTCTCGCTCCTCTCGTTATCGTTCTCCTTCACTTTCTCGACGAGGAGCAATGCTTTGCATGTGCAACGTTCCTCCTAACGTCGAAAAGAATTTCATACTCAGATCAGTCATCGAAGCGTTTTGAAGCGACGAAACGTTCTCTCGTCGATTTTGCTCGCTCTCCATTAATGAATATAGGTAATATCTAATAGACAGTTTGCCTAAGTATTTTTTAGAGATCTTCGTTTCGATATCTTTTATCTCTTGCTCAGCGTCGCAGCAGCACGAAGCTCTCACTTCGTCACGAAAAAATGTAAGAACAGTCTTTCGGGTGGCTCACTTGGTTGTTTGAATGCCTGCCTTTTCCCTCATTGGTACATGTATAGCCTATGCGAGAGTCTGTTTAGCTGTACTAACTGGTGAACACGCAGGATAAATTGAGTTCAAGGCCGAAGACATATGGCCTAAAAGACGCCCATTTCATCCCAACAACAGTCATGACGACCTTTTGGATACTAGCTGCTCTTCTCTCCTTTGTGGAAGTCGAGTCAAAAGGTTTTGCTACCCTAATTGATACAGTCCGTTCTCCAAAGCCAACGCCTGTTCCTTTTGAGCTGTCCTTCTCAAGCCTGATAGCACTGACAGAGTCATGAAAGACGTCCACATTGTCGTCCTAGAGAAAAACACTACCGCGGAGCAAAGTAAGCCGAACAGGTCAGGTGGGAGCGATATCTAGAGAGTTCGTTTGGGCTCGGCTACCTTACGATTCTGAGCTGCATCTCGCTCTATAGAAGTCGAGTACAGTGTACTATTTCCAAATTTTACAGTCTCCTTTTGTGTATATGGCCTTTTTACGCCAAAAAATAGAAGTGTCTGACGAGTAAAAAAGCGATAATCGAGGAACTAATTTTGTGCTATTAATGACTAGTTCCGTGTTATTTAGGTGTAAATGACGCCAACGTGTACTCGATTAGAACAAAAGGGTAGGCATCCGTTAAAACAAAAGCTATACATGCAGCCAATCAAATGACTATTGTAGAGACTGCATGGCATACCCATATAAGAAATAATATAAATTTTCCACAGATGCAGTAAAACCAATGGAAAATTTAGTCTCCGACTAAAATTAAATCAAGGGCTACCATGTTCTAAACTGCACGTATTCATTTTGCTCTACTGTTTAACCTGCGTGTACGCATTTGAGAGCAGGCACTACAATTGTCATTTGTCTGCTCTTATATCTAAAATCGTCGCACAGGAGTATGATACACCAAAAATGTACGCTACCTATGTCTGCTATCTCTTGCGCTTAACTAGGCTATGCTACGATTATTTTAGTCTGGCGGTCACCAGTAAATAAATATTTACTGGAGGTTTTGATCTAGGAAAGAACCATGTGTCAATGGTCCTTCAATTGGTGGCAAAAAATCGCGAAAAAACGTTCGAGCTGAGACACGAGTTTACCGTTGGAGATGATTTCAAAGCTTATTCCGCTAAAATGAGTCCTGGGTAAATAACTGCTGTATATATGGTTAAGTTATTCATACTGTTCAAATTCACTTTTAGCGTGCTAAAGTTTGCACTGAAGCAGCCACACGTTCTTTACGTGGAACCTAACAGGATCATTCATCTCGACGACAGCGTCGATAGAAGTAAAAATTATTTTGAAAAAAGCGGTGAAAAAACTAAACCCCTTCAATGCCTACAACAACTCAATGCCGATTGGGTAAGTCATTTCATAGAGTGATTATTAAAACTAAATAAACAAATGAAAAGGGACTTGCAAGGACTTCGCAACGCAACTTTGAAAACAGAACTCTTTACTCATATCCAAGTACAATTAAAAAGATTCCTATTTTATCTACCATTTCTGGTAACTTGTCCGTAAGGTCAGTACCAGGGGAAAGGAGCTACAGTTTACGTCCTCGACTCGTCAGAAGAGCCATTCTTATAAGACATAATTCTTACTTTCTTTTAGTGGAATATACGCCGCTAACGAAGATTTTGAAAACAGAGCAACTTTCGTAAAAAAGGCATTACCTATTGTGATGTTTTCTACAGAGTTTTTTATTAAGGGAGCTGATTTTGTTTACAATAACACCAATATACCTGACGGAAGCGGTCACGGAACTCACGTTGCATGTCCGTATAACCTAACTAAAAAGAGTAGCTTTGAAAATATATTATAAAATGCAGCTCTAATTATCGGGCGCAAGTACGGTGAAGCAAAGCAAGCTAAGGTGGTCGCCGTCAGGGTGGCAGACGACGAAGACCATAGCACCGTAGAGTAAGAAAGCGTCGGTCTTATACCACACAAAACACGACGTGGCACTCGCCTTTTAGGCTATTTATGAAAGGGATAGAATGAGTTATTTCCAAAGTGCGAAAAAGCAAACAAACTGCCATTATGAAGTAAGGATCAATGCCGAATTTCCAAATTAATAAGTTCCCGGAACCGGCAGTATGTCAATGGGATTTTTTCAAAAACACAACCCTGAACGCATTAGTTGAACAAGCTTTCAAAAGTGTCAGTTAGCTCACACAAAAGACATGGCACTACGCTGTGATTAATTAATTTCATTCGTTAGGGTCTCGCCGCCGTCTCATCGGCTGGCAATGACGGTGTAGATGCGTGCGGCCGCTCTCCAGCATCAACCGTTGACGCGTAAAAAACTCGTCTACTATTATTTACGCACCTAATTATCTGGCTTAGTATTACTGTTGGGGCTTCAACAGAGGAAGACAAAATGTACAATCGCTCGAATCACGGTCCATGCATAAACGTCTTCGCTCCCGTAATATGAATTTATGGTCGAATTTTGAAAAGTAATCGTTTTACTTTACGAAGGGAAAATCTATCCTCGGTGCATATATAACCGGTCCCACTTCTTCGATCAAAATGACAGGTATAATTGAAAATATCTCATGTGTTGCACTTTGAAGACGGATATTTTGCAGGCACTTCAATGGCTGCCGCTTTAACAGTATACCGTTCTACTAGTTTACTTTAGGAATGAACAACGTACTAAATCTTGTCTTTTAAGTCTGGTATACTTGCAAAAATTCTGAGTGTGAATCTGAACCAAACTCCGGCGCAGTTGAGAGCCGATCTCTATAATAAGTAAGTAAACAAATAGCAGACCTGTGACAAAATTGCTCCTCTATATGAAAGAAATTGACTATTCAGAGCCTCTCCTCAAAAACTGAAAGACCTGCCGCCTAACACAAGGAACGAGCTTGTTTACTTTGGCTGTTGAAGGCACCGTCTCAAAGAAGAACTGGACACATTCTCGTCATGAAATTTGGTTCCGTTCGTGCTTTATATGTTGTGTGTTCACTCTCGTGTGATTTCGCTTGCACTTTTCTGGGTGAAGATCGACGTGCGCATTTCGAAGTGGTCTCTCTATTAGTCTCTCGTAGGCACCCTAGTGATACTCAAGGTAGGAAAGGTGGAACTCTTAAATACTCAGCGTTATATAGCTATGATAATTTCGAGTTTCACAACAGAATTTTTATCAGCAGGCCATAAGGCAGATATTAACTTAGAGATGGCTACTGCCGCCCGGCCGGCGTGAGCCAAAAGTCATTGAATTAAACCCCAAACTATCTCAAGTACGTGCTTCTAGAGTTTGGTCATGTCCACGTGCACGTCGCGATCGTACATAGCATGCAGCGGGTTTTGGGACACCCTGCTTTTGAAACAGCTAGCTCTTAAAATGATAAAAAAAAAACAAGATTTGAGCCTTTGCGAGTACCGCTTTTCAAAAGACAAGAGCCCCTCGGTGTTTCCTATTGCGAAGTTGACTTTTGTGAACTACGAGCAATTTTCAAAGGCAATTATTCCCATCAACGCTATGTACTCAGAATTTAGCCTCTCTAATAAAAGTCTTGACGTTGGCGATAGACTAAACGTTACGTTCACTCTTCAGTGAGAGAAACCAATTGAATTCGTCGCTACTCTCAAGGCTAAGAACGTAACTGAATATTTAGGAGAGATAATGACACAAAGTGTCCTTATCTACATGCAGCCTGAGCTCTTCTACTGTACCTAAAAGAAAGCCTGAGTCCCACGAAAAGCCTTGGCTCTCCAACTGCGAGTGACTTGGATCGCATGGGGCCAAAAGAGGAGCTAAACAAGGTAGCTAACTATTTCCCTGATGTTTGAAAGGACATGGCTCGAAGGTGGATGTGAAAATAGTAGAAGCGGCTCATAAGCACGAACCCCAAGAACACCCCCACAACATGCTCAAACTATGGATACGTCACAACAGAATCGGTGCGACGGTGACACTCCTATGCAGAGCTCTCTTGGACGTCAAGCATCGATTAGTTGCAGAAATGGTTTTCCCGGACGCCTCCAAACAACTCCTGCGTGAAAGTACCACCTCTCTGCCCTTCTAGAAGCACATTCGAATCAAGAACAACTTTCAAAAATCAAGAACTACAGTCCGTTGACTCCGTATAATAAAGCATGTGTACGAAACGACACAATTAAGCCCATTGTTTGGAACACGTTCTACTGCCTAATCAACCTAACGTACCTGAAAATCCATTGCATATAATCCATTGCGTAACGGTCTAAAGCAGGTGGCGGCTTCTAGCTAACGTCCGAGGGAAAGGAGCTACGACCTACTAATCTCTGTACCGCCCTACCTACTAGCAGCCGCAGACTAAACTCTAATGCAAGGGAAGGACCCGTGCATACCATCGTAGTTATGCAACGAGTGCAGACACGTTTATCTGCTCTAAAACCAGATGCTGTCCCATCTACACTCTCTGCGTCGTACATAACATGGGAGATTCATGCATGCTATGCCACTAAGCCTTCGCACGATCCCCAACCCGCCCTCAATTAGTCTGTCAGAAATCGAGTCCTAGTCTTTAGATTTGGTTGGAAATCAGTCTATGCCCAAAACGTGGCCAGTGGCACAGCATGCAATCACTCTATATACACACGATGCAGAGAGACGCGCCCCCTAAGTGAATGCCTTCACCATCGGGGGCCCTTACAGGAATGAGACAAACCTTGCGATCCATTGATTCTTTATTCATCACCAAAGTTGACACAAACCTAAAAGTGAAACACAGTCATGCGCATTCTTAAAGCGTTAAGACGCTTGACATGAAAGTAGAAGAGTAAGCGCGATGCGTGACAACCGTGGGTCCTACATAGGGGGCCCGGAACAAAATCTCGTACAGTACGAGAGAAACACTCGTTTGGAATGGCATAAGAGCAATCGCGAAAGCCATCGACGCCGGATTGCTTACCAGGTAACGGATGCGTCGTCTCCATCTTGGGGTTTCGCGAAGGGGGCGGAGCCTGCCTAAAAAAATCTTCCGCTACGACGTCCACGTACTCGACTCTAACAGGCATCCTGCGCATAAAATCGTGTCTGAAAAGAGTTAGAGACCCCTTCCAAGCTTACAATGCAGTCCTGAACAACGAAGAAAAGCGCCGATGTCGCGAGTACATGCCAAAGGGTCCCTGCATGGTTTCTTCGATATGACTCTCGGTGCAGTGCAACGTTCGACTTTCTTCATCTTCGTGCGTAGGATACGGAGTAGCGTAGAACAGGAAGAAGGGCTTCTTTGTATCGTCACTTTGGCTACAGTATACGGGACTTCTATTTCATCTCTGGTAGAACCATTATAAAATAAGAACAGAGAGACTAACTAAGACCTAAACGCCAATATTGCTCACGCCCCCAAATGGCTGAAGCCCCAACAGCGTTCAACGATGTCATCCAGCGTGTGTATGTACATCATGGGCCCTCCTGGTCGAGATACTCGGCGACACTATCACATTGATAGACAACCATGTGATGAGCATTCTCCTTGTGACAGATAACGGGATTAGACTCGAACAGGAAAAGAAAAAAAATGTAAATTGCGAAGATAAACTCATAAATTGATATGTGTATACTCCAATCAGGTAGCCGCCCTCCGATAGCACGAGCAATCAAAACGTCTTGCACCAGTACGTCGTATGAGACGACGGAACTGCTAAAGTAACTAGATAATGATGGCCTGCCCCGAACACCCTCAGTAGTCCGATCTGCGGTAGAAAAACTCGTACCACCAAAGGCTATCTTGACTGTACGATGTTTACTCTAGAAACACCTTGTGGCCTTAGCTTGTCACAGCCTTTCTTGAACGTAGCTCGTGGCAGTTTGTTCACGGTACCGTCCTGATAGGAGGGCGCCGTCATAGAAATGCGTTCATGAGTGAAATGCAAGGGTGCCTAAATGGCACGGATCGCGCGCCATAGTCATGCCTAATTTCTAAATGGAAAGAGCCCCTCTTAATTCTGGTGATAAGTATAGGTGCATAGAAGATAAATAAAGCTTGCACATTCTCGCAAAAGTTTGATAATGCCGTTAGTAAGCAATACTTCGTTACTTTCCTAAATCATGCAGACTCTTTGACATGTGCTTCAAAAAATTCTACCACCTTTCCATTAAAATCATCGCAGACATCAAGATGAATTTGATGGCGTCCTCCCACAAATTCGTGATACGCAGTAGGCCCGCGAACATTCGCCTTGATAATTTCCGCGTGGTGAACGGTAATCAGCGGATCACGGCTGCCGTGCATTAGAAGCGTCGGACACTTTACCCTTGCCAAACTGCCCTGGTAAATGTCCTCGCCCCATTCGTCGGCCAATCGCGTCACCCCGCGAACCCAAGCTGACCACAATCTCTGCATTACGTCTAAAGGGTAATAAGCGGTGACTCGGCTCAGGACCTCCTCATTCCACGCTGATAGGCTCTCGATTGCTACGAATTTGTCAACGGTTTTTCGTTCCAAGTACGCCATTACTCCCCAAATCATCAGGGCTTCAACGGCGTCAGGTCTCATAGCGGCCAAAATTAATGCGACTGTACCGCCATAGCACCACCTGAACATAAAAAGGGCGGTAACGGTAAGAGAAAAGCAAATAAAACGAGTATCGGAATGTAGCTAGCTCGCGAGGGTCGTTCATCAGACGTCTGCACATGGTAGCAGAACGTAATCAAATTAGTCAAATTTTACGTGTATGATGCTTCTATACCCTGCGACGGAATAGCGGTGTATCTTGAGCGAATCCATCAAACGGGCGACGTCGTCGGCGTCGGAGCGATAGAAATCGCCCGAAAAGTCTTTTTCGGGTGGACGCGATTCGCCGCAGCCGCGCAAGTCAACGGCGATCATGTCAAAGTGATCGCACATGAGCTGCGATTGGAGTTGCGGCGCGAAATCAAGCAGTCCTGTACTAACAGAACCATGGAGGAAGACGAGAACGGCGCTGCCTCTTCCCGCGCGACGGTAGTGGAGATTAACGCTGTTTACGCGAACCTAAGAAATAGGAGAATAATTTTAGCGTTGTAGGCGAGTCAAAAGATGCGATCTGGGCGCGTTGTAACTCGCTTTGCTGGTAAAAATGGTCGTGTCAGCCGTCGCTTGCATTTTCAATAGCAATGAGCGTGAGCGCAACCCCGTACACTGACATATATGGCTTCGAACAGCTGACGATGGCGTCGATGTCAGCTGACGATTACGTCGATTTCAGCAGAGCCCTATAAAAGATCTTTTATAGGGCTCTGGATTTCAGCTGGGCGTGACGTCATGCACGACTACCTTCCGCTCCAAATTCGTCTCCGTCGTTCCAGCCGCGCGCGTTATAACGTAACTGGCGATTCGCGGTAGTGCGCTTTCCCCTTAGCTTGTCACAATCCGTCTTGAACGTAGCTCGTGGCAGTTTGTTAACGGGACCGTCTAAATAGATAGGGGGCCGTCATATTCACCCTGAGTCAGAGTCAACTGCGCATGCACTCTCGATCGATCGAGTCTCTTGTGTTTCACCAGTATGCAGTGCAGCGTTTTGCTTCGACGAATAGCATGCAACTAAGTAGCCGGAAGCTTTCTATTTTGTGCGAATAGACCAGAAACAACGTTCTTCAAGTGAGAGATAATCGTGTGGCGTCTTAGAATCTCGTGAAGCTATTCGTACAGTGGTGTGCTGAGGCTCATTTTAAAAGCTGCTGTGAACGACCCGGTGGTTTCTAGAGAGCGTAAGCTGTGTATTATTTTTTAGACGTGTTTTATGGCATTAATTAACGTACGTCTGTATATACCTTCAGTATATAGCTCTTTGAAGACTTTCAAAGTAGCAGGGAGCTCAGACTACGGTACTAATCAGATGTGGTTACCAGTATTTGATTCGTCGTTCGTATTTATTTACCTATTTATTGATGTATTTTGTAAATAAATCTTTGTATCAGTTTGCTTTTGAAGAAGTTGGCCCTTACTGGAAAGAGCTAGGTGCCGCTCTTGGTTTTCAAATGCCTGAGCTAGACAGCATTGAGGAGTACCACCTGAATCGTTGTCTAAACGTCAAATTTATGGCCTGGGTCATGCTTGAGAAATATCGAGCAGCTAACGGTCGATGTCTCTTTCATCGGTTGAGCGCCTTCGCAAAGTTCTACGCAACGTGAAAAGAAGGCGAAGTGTCACTGTTCCTCAGGGAGACAGAAGCATAAGCGGTGAGATTTTGTCTAAATGTCTAAGAGTTAACGTAAGATTTTTCTTGTAGATCTTTTGCCTTGCTGCGTTGTAGATGATCGACGATTTTACAGGAGAGACGACGAGTTGCGAGAGATCGCACAGTATTTGTGGAACGGCAAAGCAAGATCGAGTCACGTTGAGCCAATCAACTCTCAGAAAATTCAGGCACGTTTTTTGCTTACGAAATTTTATTTTTTAATTTAACGTGTGATTTTCAGGTTGTCTCTGGTGTCGGCGGTGTTGGAAAAACGACTTTGGCTTTCAAATACGTTCACCGATACGTCAAATCGTATTCAGATGGCGTTTTCTATTTCAACACCGAATCGTATTCGTCGTTTCTGTTTTGGTTAAGAGAAAACGTAAATAGTCTTTTTAGGACTACATCGAAAATCATTTTGTTTGATCCCTTGTTGTAAAGATTGCGAGGTCGGCTGATCTGAGCAACGAGCGTGACGTCGGCAGTTCCGTGAGTTCGACGTCCGACGCTCTTCGCGTTTTCCTTCGCTATGTCAGTAGTCGTCCCCGATGTTTGCTTCTCTTTGACAATGCTGACGATTTCGGCTTTGTGATTGATGTCTTGCCTGGGCCTCAGGCTGCCTGTCACATCATCATCATTACGACGAGAAAAGCGCAGACGCACGACATCTTCTATCAGCGAAACGTCAACTTACTGCTCCTTAGTGTTCTTCAAAAGAGAAAGGCCGTTGTTGCGCTTCTTTCGTGGGCAGGAAAATCTAAAGACACTTGGCAAACTCTCGACTACAACGAGAAGAAATATGCAGAGAAAGTGGCCGCTGAGCCTCCTGTTGACGGTCTACCATTGGCTCTATCACACGCGGGGACATTCATTAACAGCACAGGATTATCTTTCTGAAGTACTGGAGAAAAATTGAAGCTGAAGCAAAGCGCTTGGAAGCAGCAGCATTAAATTTAGATAGCTTCTTGCGTTACTTTCATCTGTCCCATCTGAAAGAAGATCCTAGGCAACACAATGTTCATAGCATCCGTCAGTTCATTCGACTGGAGTCTCGCATGGTCGTCAACTATTGTGATCAGATTTCCGTCTTGCGTGCTCAGACCGCTCACAAGGAGAGGGAGAAGCATCGCGTATCTCTGACGTGGGAATTGGATCTTGACGACGTGAGAGACGATGAATCTCAGGAGGGTTATCTCCTTCTCAAGTGCTGTGCTGTCATGTCATCGCGTGATATTCCCCAAGACGTCGTCGCCGATGCTGCGTTTCAGACGAATCCTCTCGATAAGGAGTTCAAAATCTCAAAAGCCATTAGGATTTTGAACGAACACTCTCTTGTCCAGCAGATCAGTAGTCTTGATTATATCAGGATTGTTACCTTCTCCGTGCATCATTTGATTCAGGCAAGCGTGCTGCAACGAATGGTTGGAAGTATGGCGCGGGATTCGTGCCATAATTGGTTCTTTTATTTTTACCCCTATATTATATTTTTACCCTCATATTTTTACCCTCATATTTTTACTCTGATATTTTTACCCTGATATTTTTACTCTGATATTTTTACCCTGATATTTTTACCCTGATATTTTTACCCTTATATTTTTACCCTTATATTTTTACCCTTATATTTTTACCCTTATATTTTTACCCTTATATTTTTACCCTTATATTTTTACCCTTTTATTTTACCCTCATATTTTTACCCTGATATTTTTATTCTGATATTTTTACCCTGATATTTTTACCCTGATATTTTTACCCTTATATTTTTACCCTGATATTTTTACCCTTATATTTTTACCCTTATATTTTTACCCCTGCGTGCTTTTCGCTATATTTACCCAAAAAAGACAACGAGATTGCATTTATTATTTATCATGACAATAATCTCAGCAGAAATGAACGAGCATGAACGTAAACATCGATTCCGTAGTTATCGGTTTCCTGGAAATTATCGATTTCGTTGTCTAACTGAGAGAAAAGTTCTCTTGAAAGCGGCAAATTGATTTCAGGAACAATCACTTCCATCTCGTCATCATTTCGTTCTAATGATATACGTTCTTGATAATCGATTCCGTAATTTTCCCAGCTTCCCTCGTCCTGCGGTTATTTTAAGAGGAATTTGCAAATAAATTTTTCTCTTAGTTTTGGTTACCTCAGACGGTCCGAATAATTCGACGGCTGGCCTGTGCCTGGAATTGGCCAATTGCTGCATTCCTTCAACGCTAAGCTGCAATGGCGACTTTCCCAAACCACTTATTTTGTGCTGCTGCCAGCCTTCTCTCCAGGTGTCCAGATGCTGATTAATTCTGTTGAGATAGAGACACCTGGAGAGAAGGCTGGCAGCAGCACATAATAAGTGGTTTGGTAAAGTCGCCGCCATTGCAGCTTAGCGTTGAAGGAATGGAGCAAGTGGCCATGCAATTCCAGGCACAGGCCAGCCGTCAAATTATTCGAACCGTCTGAGGTAACCAAAACTAAGAGAAAAATTTATTTGCAAATTCCTCTTAAAATAACCGCAGGACGAGGGAAGCTGGGAAAATTACGGAATCGATTATCAAGAACGTATATCATTAGAACGAAATGATGACGAGACGGAAGTGATTGTTCCTGAAATCAATTTGCCGCTTTCAAGAGAACTTTTCTCTCAGTTAGATAACGAAATCGATAATTTCCAGGAAACCGAAAACTACGGAATCGATGTTTACGTTCATGCTCGTTCATTTCTGCAGAGATTATTGTTATGATAAATAATAAATGCAATCTCGTTGTCTTTTTTTGTGTAAATATAGCGAAAAGCACGCAGGGGTAAAAATATGAGGGTAAAAATATGAGGGTAAAAATATCAGGGTAAAAATATCAGGGCAAAAATATCAGAGTAAAAATATCAGGGTAAAAATATCAGGGTAAAAATATCAGGGTAAAAATATCGGGGTAAAAATTTCAGGGTAAAAATATCTGGGTAAAAATATGAGAGTAAAAATATGAGGGTAAAAATATAACATAGGGGTAAAAATAAAGGACCATTTATGGCACGAATCCCGCGCCATATTGGAAGCACGGACGACTTCGTCAGCGTCCTGAAGTTCGTTGCAAAAGCGTTATTCGAACGTCTTCCTGACGTCAACGACTTGAGCAATTATTTGATTAGTCCGATGGTGCTCTCCCTTACTCCTCACATCTATTCTACTGTAGAGAAGATGCTTAGAATGGGTATACTCGACGAAGGAGTCGATCCAGGTCTCGTTGACTGCGGCTGTCAATTAGCGCTTAGTTACAGGCACTACGAAGAGGCGGGATTTTTTTGCTCCCTTCGCGTTAAAGCTTTCGAAGCAAAATTCGACGACAATTTCCGACGAAGAAACCAGTCTTCGAAAGCGAAACTGTAAGTAAGAATCATTATGCATAGTCTCTTTCTTATGACCTTCTGGGTTAGATTACTATGATTTTGCGGTCAGTCAATACTGCTTAAAAAAATTAAAAGAGGTTGACGTGAACATTCGGCGATCCCTTAGCGGAATATCTTGCAAAACCCTTACAAGTTTTGAACTATTATTTTTTCACAAAGGTTGGAAAAAAGTTGATTAAGACATGTTAGGTTTAAATTTACTTTTGGTTTTATCATAGCAATGCCTTTGCTGGCGGACAGCCAAGAGTTTCAAGGATTTACGTCTGACGCCGAAGATACTCTTCAAAGCCTGCTCAGAGTTTCCGATTCTTTCGAAACTCTAGCGGCAGCCGCAGTCTGTTTTGATGGTCCGAAGAAGCTCGCGATTGCCGAATTTCCTTTACCAACTTTCACTAGTTTACCTAAGACTTTCACTTGTCTACAATAGTTTAGAGCGTGTTGATGATGAGCTCGGAGTCTTGCTAAAGGCTCTTTCCTTGGCAAAAAGTGGGCTCTTTGATCCTGGTATTTTTCTTGCTAACTGTTAGTGAGCTTTGCTTCTTTCTACAACAATACGTTTCATTTTAAATTCTGATTTCTAGGTCACCAGCGTCTTGGTTGGAGTCTAAAAGTGAACGGTTTACCAGGAAATGATCCCGGATTCTCACGAAGATATTGGAATGTGTGAGTCGGTGCCGTTTATGATGACTTCGTCTGTGCATTTTTCTTTTTGCAGTGCGTTTTGACATAAGCAGGTGCATGTCTCAGAAAGATCGTCTTTCCCAAGCGTACGAATTCTCACGTGAAGGTCTTTCAATCATAAGGTCCGCTTGTCCGCCTGAGCATCCTCTATTTGCAAAAGGTAAGTGGACCTTCATTTGAATTTTGAAAGTTCACTTTTTCTTTAGCGCTCTTCTATCACGGGCGAAAGCTTTGTTCTTTACAGAGATATAAAGAATGTATTGAATTTTTGGAAGAGAGGTTGTCTTGGTTTGAAAAAGGTCCTCAGATGTTTGATACTCTCACCGACAAAGCACAATGTACTTCAGATTGGAAAGGTCATATTACTACTGTTGTTTATTTTCAGGCCTTGCTGTTTTGGGAAATGCTTTGCTTGAAGGAGGGTCGATCATCACTTGCGCAGAACAAAGAGCACAAAAAATAATTTGCTATTTGAAGGAGCGCTTTACACCAAACTTTATCCTGGTGGAAAATATGAATTATCGATACGTATGCCTTTGAATGCTAAGCTACGGAGTAGCAAGTTATGGTTTATCTAAAGCTTGTATTACGCTCTGTGAAGTTAATTTGTCAATGGAGAAATTTGACGACGCGTTGGAATTATCGGAAATGGCTTGGGGCGCCGTCAAGAATTGTCCTGAGGCTAGAATATGCCTTGAGTTGCGCCATCTTTCACAGCCGACTATAGTCTTGTCTAAGTTTTTTTATAAAGTGCTTCCTCTGTACGTGAAGTTCCTGTGTGCGAAAAAACAGTTCAGTAAAAGCGAGGAATTGCTGATCAGATTTAGAAAAGATACCAAATATCTGCCTCCGGAGCATCAAAGTATAAAGCGTTGTGAGCGCAAAATGCGTCCCACTTATTTACATATAGGATTTTTAAATCAATTAATTAATTGCAGTGCAAATGGCTGAAGCTGAGCAAAATCATTTCAAAGAAGAGTTCGGGTGGAATTAATTCACGACGAAGACGTATGGAGCTTTAGGAGCAGCTCCGAACTTCACTAGCCATATTTTTCTAAACAAGATATTTCGACGCGTTGATTGTTTACTATTTGTTACCCTACTTGATAATTCTGCGGCGTCGGTGCTACAGAAAACTGATCGACGAAAATTTGGCTTTACTGAATTAATCACGCATGCCTCTACAAATTTCCCAAAATATTCGCTAACAAGAATCACGTCGACTACGGCTTCGTCCATGGACAGGAAGCAGCAAAATAGGGACAAAAGCTACTGCAAGCTTAAATGTGCATTCAGAGTATGCACGTTACTTCCACTTGGAAGTATAGATATAAGGCGCACATATATAGGCCATAGTAGAATCGGTTAGGTGTGCATTTAGAGAATGCTTCTTCGTTCGTACTACTTTCACACCTTACCTGCACTAATATGGTCTAGCCCTGTGGAAGTCCTATTTCTTCTATAAAGGTTGCATATTACTTATTTACCAAAAAACACATACTGCTAAGAGTAATATACAAAGGCAAGCTTTTTTTTCGGTTAGAAAATTCTTTACTATCTATGATGCAGAGTCCAACATCTTACAGAGACAATCACAGTTGTCCGGGATTCCTCTAGTATCACGTGATACAAAATTGGGCGAAACTTCGCTCTGGAAAGAATCGCCGGCCTCCTTGTTCGATCACGCTAGCAGACGTAGCGGCGAGCGCAGAGCACAACGCACTCTTCTTTCTCACCACGTATTGCGCGGTTCGAAGGCTAAGTACGTACGGCCTAGCCAAGCAAGCCAGGCCCTTCGAGCAGTTCGCGAGTGAGAGAAGCCGCGCCCCCAAACCTCGCGCGCTAAGCCCAACGATTACTCTCGATACTCTCGCCAGGGACTCTCGCGATCTGCTCGAAGGGCCTGGCTTGCGAGACTACGTACGGCCGGCCGCTGGAAACGAATCCGGTCGCCGTTGGAGGGGAAGGACGGCAAAAGGGATAAAGTGAAGACTCGGGTTCGCACCACATCTTATCGGGCCCGGCTCCTTTGCACTTCTCAGACGTCTACTTGTTTTTTTCTCCCACCATTATGATCGATTTGATCACTGATCCATGGGAAGCAAAAGCACGTCCGCTTCTTCCTATTCTCGAGGAGAAAATGAAATTCGACTACATTCTGACGCCTCTCTTCAGCCGCAAATTGATCACGAAACATGAGGGGGACGAGCTTAGGTCGCTAAACGTTAACAAAGAGAAAGTAGGTAAATTGATCGTCGACATACTGCCGAGCAAAGATCAACGAACTTTCGCCGAATTCGTTGACATTCTGCGAAATACGGAAGGCCAGGAGTACCTTGCCGAGCTCATAACTCAAAGCAATGGAGAGGCAGACCTTCGGTGAGTTGGATAGTAGCATTTCCGGAGTTGGATAGTAACGTACATTTCCGGAGTGAAGAAGGGTTCTGTGTATAAGATTGAATCTTGCTAACACAATTATCCCCTTAGATGTGACAAAGTTGTTAAAGACGATGAACTACGGAGAGACAGTGTTTTGGGTATCATGTCTTTTATTACGTAGGATTTTGTATTTCTCTACTACGTGGGGTAGATGTTCCTCTCAGTCGACCTGCATATCAAGCAAAAAGTTCATACGTTGCTCGCACGTAAGGAGTACAGTACAGGTATATACAGTATAGCGTTTTCAGATCTATGACTTGGCTTTTTGCAGACACATTATACACGCATACATATACATTTATATACCTTTTTATATATGTCTGTATGTACGTACAGTATATACGGTTATCTGTAGTATGAGTATAGACCCTTACTTCGTCTACGTGTAAGCGAAAATCCGCAGCGTATGTAGAGATCCTAGAAGTGTTGCAATAACACTAAAAGAATTCTGTTTTATTCGCGAAAAGATTATCTACGTGAAAAAAATTGAATAAGGCGATGAGCATGACTTTCTTTTAGCAATAGAGCGTCTTGAACGATTTTTTCTATTTAGTTGTTTATCTTTTTGTAGCTCAAAGCAAATATCCTTTGACGAGAAAGATTGGGTTGTGCTTCTTGAGGATATTTCTGCTGACTGGTGCAGTGGTTGCGTTAACGGACGAATCGGTCTCTTTCCCCGTACTTCCTTATTTGGTATTTTGAAAGTTTTGCTTCGGTACTCGAATGAAAAGAAAAGGTTCTCTTTTTTAGGAATTGCGTCGACGAAGCGTATGGACAGAAGAAGAGTGTCGTCGTGTTCGTCCTTTCACAGCGCTGTTTCTGACTCTTGTGAGCTGCATGGTTTCTCAGTATATGCGCGTGGGTTCTTTCCCTACTACTTCATTTTAGGCATAAACGACCCGATTGAGCGTTGTGTAACGGATCCTATTCTATCTAGCAGTGGAGCTATTTTGAGCTTGAAGCAGTAAGGCCCACTGTGCTTAGACGGTAGTAATTTTGGAGGGCCCTAGTGCAGATTGTCGGAGGGGTTGCGATTGCAATTCCAAGCCTTCCTTCATCCCGGATGGGGGTTTGATACGAGCAAACAGGTCGTCAGCATTTCATTTTCAAGGAACTACTTCGCAAGTGATGACTCGTCAACTTCTAAGGCTCTGTTGCCCATGAAGGTTGAAGAAATTATGTAATAAAATCGAGGGGTTCTGTGATTATTTTTGCGATGCTTTGGCTTGTAGCGAGACAGCCTACGGTCGCTTGTTCATGATATCAAGCAGTATTTTGACCGTTCTTCCTGATCTTCCCGAGGCTTCTCTTATTGAGTACCATTACGTTGTGACTGACGATTACAAGCATGAATTCAAAACCGAGATGTTGGAGCTTCCACCAGAAGCCAAAAATTCTTCGTGCAATCGTGCTTTGTCCCTATGTTGCAAACACGCTGAAAACGGTGAGCTGGACACGTTATTATTTAGATCTTATTTTTTTGTATTAAAAACAGGTTTGCTTATCCAACGTGATGGTGTTGTCGAACCGCCGACGCCGCAAAGTTGGAGCCTTTGGTTCAAAGACTGTTTCTCCGCTGAAAGAACGATTGAAAAAAAATGCTTAGAGGCCATGGCTCCGAAGTGGTTTGATTGCGATGAGTCGGACATGCTCGCTTCGGAAGCTATTCGTATTCTTGATGTCGTCGTCGAGAGTTTGATCTCCACTGTAGTAAAAGTTTCTTCCTTTAGTGAAACATCGAATGTCAAGAAGAACATAAACGTCAAAAAGGTAGGAAGAACTAAGTTTCTTTCTTGTTGGTTTGCATGTGCGTGCTAGCTACTCTGCGCTGTTTTAAAGCCGAAAATATCTAAACTTCGAACTGTGGACGTTTCGGACGACGAGGCGGAACAGTCGGCGGTGTGTGCAACAGCCATTGCAGTTTTAGTAGAGAAGTACCTCTTGGCTGATCTGCTTGATGTTGCTGATTTTGAGACCCTAGCATCAGCTTTGATTCTACGCTTCGATGCGTCGACGCGCACTTGTCGATCGTTAGACAGAATAATTGCACAGTTTTCCCATAAGAGAAGGTACTTTTCCCAGTTACCGTATTATTTTTGATGATTTTTTGCAGTGTGCCACTTGCTGCGGCTCGGTATATGTGCAATGAAATGTGCAAGAAGAAATCTTGGAAATAGGTATTTGCAATGCCTCTAGTTCATCTTTTGAGCGGATCAATAGAGCCGTTTGAGAAGCCTCCAGTTCTTGATTGGGAGAGTCAGGAATGGTGGTGCTTGGAAGGGTTAGACAGTCGGTCCATTTTTATTGCACCGTGCGTATAGTATCCTATGGCTTCTAGTAATTCACATTATCATAAGCTTTTTTTCAGACCTTTGGAGAGTAGCATTTTTTCTCTGACTCAGTTGGACTCTCTTCTCTTGCGAAATGTCCTTTTTGCATTGAATTTGAAGGATCTGAGTAAGTGGAAAAAATATGCTTCGCATATTGAACTGGTCACGTCCATTGTAAAAAAAATGCGTAATCAAAATCTTACTGTTGATTGCTTGGAGATGACTCAGGTCTGATTCAGTTAGATAGATTTATTTCACATCTCTAATTAAGGGCCCCTAATGTAGATGAACTTTCTCAAAGAGAACCTTGAACAACTGAATGCTACTACTAATTCAAGCGTTAATGAAAAGTTGGATTTTTATTTGCTTCAGCGGTTCTACGTTCACATTTATTTCCTTAGTATCATTGACTCGCATTTGGTTTTTGATGACGTAAAATGGCGGGCTACGGTCGTAGTTGAGCTTCTGCAGCGATTTTCGCGCGCTGACAGCCTGTCGACTAATCTTTCGAGCCTCCTGCTTGTATTGGTGCATTTGTTATTTGCGTATATTAGCATCCTTGGCGACAAAGCCACAACAAACGTTGCGAGCATTAGCAGATTGACAACGGATTTAACGGATGAGGTCGGCAAAGTTATCTGTGGTTGGATAAGAAAATTCAAGTCTGGAGGCGAATCCTTAGATTCTATTCTGATGGTACGTTTATTTTGCCTTCATTTTCTTTTCTTCACGCGTTTTTTAGTTTTGTGATAATTTTTTGAAGATCGAAGTTGTTGATTCCACTTTAAGTGAGCTTTTGGTGTCTGTTCTCTCTGCGGAAATAGACAGTCTGTTAGAGGTATTTTTATACATTTTGCGCGTTTTTTTGCCTATGCTTGGTACGTATAGGAAAGGGGGAAGGAAGTTGTTATTGTTTTTTGCCAAATTGAAAGTTTGAGTTGTCACTCGAAACTGAGAGAGTGCGTAGCAAAGTTCACAGCAAGAGCCCTGGAGGACGTCATTACCGTATGATTCTATCTAATCTTTCATCTTTTGACTTGTGTCTTATTTACGTCTGCAATAGAAAGACAAAAGCCTGCAAGCATTATTGGACACAGTTCTTAAAAAGTGTCCAGGGAATTCTCCTGATGTGTTGTCGAATCGATTTTTGAAACTTATTTTGAGTGAAAATGTTCCAGACAAAAAGCAATCAAACGAGATTTGGCTGAGGAGCATTTTAACGTGGCCTCTGTGGAAGACTTATTTTTTCGAGAACGGTAAAGAAAAATACGAAAAAGCGTTATCTAATAGTGAGAGCTTAGATTTCAGTGACAGTGATCGGGACATCCTCCTTTGCATCTCTAAGGCAAAGACAGTTGTTGCTGACGTTGTTCAGCTTCTGGAAGAAGACAGACTCTCCGTCACGCATTTTGATACGTCAAGTAAAAGAGATACTTTTCTGGAAGTATGTTGCCGGCTCGATGCTCAAACGCCAGGCAATTCTCTGCGTTTGAGGCACAAGGCAAGAGTTGCTCTCGAGAAAGCGTTCAAAGCTGAAAAACGTGTTCTGCGCAACTTTCTACGGCTCTGCGAAGAATTAGGAAACGGTATAATCGATGCTAAGTCTACTGTTTCCGTCTCCTTGAATTTGTATCTTTAGTGTCCCTCAACGAGATTTCTGAGAAAATAGGCGATGCTGACGAAGAGCCTGTGTTGTTTACGGGATTCAAGCATTTGCAGCCGTATATAGAGAAGCTGAACGACCTTCACGGAAGCATTGTTTTTCAGGATCTATGGCACGAGCATACGTCCCAGCCGCTGGAACCTGTCGATTCATTGGAAAAGTTACTTCAGTCCGTCATTCGGCCTATATTTGCTTCTTGGAAGCGACTTTATGTGAGCATCAAACGCGGTACAGTGACCGCGTTCGACGTGCAAAGATACTTTGGAAAAGTTTTTCTCAGCAAAGAGAACCTTGAACAGGAGCTAAAGATGATGCTGAAGTACATTGATTTCGAGTCAAGTCTAAGTGATTGGCTGAACGAACGAATAGAGCAAATCCTTTTGTTCGGCAGGAGACATTTTGTATGCAGCATTTCGAAACTCGTTAGGAAGATATGTGAGGCACTTGGTGCAGAAAGATTTACTCTTTGCCCACTCTTTACTTTTAATGAGGTATTTGCTCTCTCGCTTAATCGTTATGATTCAAAAAGGTTTTATTTATCAGAAAGAGCCTATGCCGAGTTTGCAAGATTATCCTCCGCTCCTGAAACAATTCCTAATTTCTCTGAACCCAGAACGAATTGCTGTCCTGAATCGGTTATCAAGCGAAAGCGAAAGTTTCTTGAAGAAGATAAAGGATGTGGACGTCGAGGGTAGGCTCTCCTCTTCTTATTGTATAACTATACTCCTCAACCCATTAACTTAGGTCAGACCGTGTTGCAGGATTTATGCCATATTTGGAGCATAGTTTCAAAGTATCAAGTATTGGTTGGTGATAACATTTAGTTCGGTCGCTGTGTTTATATCCGTAGCTGCGCATGCATTTGTATACCTTTCTTCCCCCTCCCTCCTCCCTATCTCCTTCCCTCTTGTACCCCCTCCGTGCGTAGTTTTAGGGCGTCAAATTATTGCTAGCTATAAAAGAATAGCATTTTTTACTTGATCGCTGTCTCTGCGCTTAGCGCACTGGAATCGACTCTTTTGATTTGTCGAGAGTCGCTTTTGTCATGTAATTTAGTAAACTTTTCGTTCCTCTCCCTCTAACCCATCACCTTCCCTCTTGTGTGCCGGCCGCCCCCATACGTAGTCGTTGGTGGTAAACGTTTATCTTCTTGTTTCGTTATTACCCGTCCTCGTATAAGTCGTGGCGCACTTCAATTTAGTTGAAGAAGGTTCGATTCGTGCCGAACCAATATCCTATTTTACTAAAAGAAAGGGAAAAGATCCCCATTGCCACACTTTGATCAAATAGATACTCGGAGTCCCTGTCATAAATCCATAGGCGCCGGAGCGCAGGAAGGAGGGAGGGCACGTGCCCCCAATATGCCCCCCCCCCCCCCCCCCCCCCCCCCCCACTGGATCCGCCACTGCAAGCTTATCTCCTTTTAGGAGTCATTTTCTCGCTATCCGAATAAGGATGACTATTTCAAACCGACTTATAATTCGATTGGCGCATCGAACGTTTGTTTCTCCCTTATCAGGGGCTTGCTACGGTATGTAAAGTCCCGTCCGTTCTATCGTTCTCTGCGCTTCATTCGCTTTGCCGTGCGCTTTGTCGGGCTTATCCGGAGAGATTATATCGATTGGATGCGTCAAGACGCCGCTGCGAGGTATCAAGATGGGGTAATCGCGATTAGGGCTACGGAATCGCGACAAAGAGCGTCTATTGCCTTTCTTTTGAAATACGTACGTTTGATAGAATGCAATAGAGTGAAAACGGCGGTTGACGAAGCCGCGCTTTTCGCTAGGACGCTGAGAACGATGCCATGCATTGAAGACGATGTTATGAGAGTTCCTTCGCTCTCAGCAGATGTTTTATTGATCCCTGTCTAACGCCGTCACACTGTTTTTGTCTCTCTCCTGCGCCTGCGGTCACCTTCTTGCTGTTGAGCCCCGATCTGACTCCAAGTAAATATATTTGCTAATTCTTAGTTGTCTTTTTTATTCTGTTTTTCCTCGCTCTGGGATTCTTCCTCGATCGAAGCGTCGTAGGGTGGTCACGTGGACGTAGCGACTCTCCTTCTTCAATCACGGGCATTTTTGAAAGAAATCGTTCGAAAGTATAGGAGAATAGGTAAAGTACTTAGTGTGTCTAATTAGAGGGTACATATTCCGGCGTCGGTTGTGAGACTATTAAGTGGAAGGGTAGAGGAACGTTAGCCCCAGCCAAATACGTTATCCTTTTTCTTATAGAAATTCGACTAATGCTGTACGGCGCCACCGGATCTCTAAATTAAGCGCTGCAACGCGAAGAGCGCGAGGCCCTTTATCGTCAAGAGCAACTGGGACGACGCCACATCTTAAACGCCTCTTCCTTTTCTCCGATGGTTCGTCTCGAGAACAGCAAGACAACGATAAAGTCGATACCGGCGACGGTGAAACCGCTACCGCAGCTTTCGCGTCGCCAAACCACGAAGACCTAGGATGTGCGTAAAGACGATCGACTGTCGTTTCAACGAGAACGTGCAAGGTAACCGGGTAATGTACTAGATCCAAAGTTTAGATAATACACGGTAGTTTAGATTTGATTCTTATAGTGCCATCATTACTTGTGGGCCTGTGGCGTCGTAGTTCTGGGGATGTTATAGAAGAGCGTCGCAGCTTGGAAACTTTACGTGTGGCGCTATCAATTGCACCGTGGAATCGTTTGACTTTGCTCTTCTCTTTGTATTTTTAGATGAAATTTGTTCAACGCACTGAGGAAACGAAAGGAAGTTCTGCGAACTTCACGTCTTCAACAGGATCCCGAACGCAAAAGATTTCACTCTTTCTTTTCCGTTTAGGTTCGATGCGTTAGATCCTATCTGCTTCTTTTGTTTTGTAGGCACATCCACCTCCGGGCCCTGAGGTGACTAATCAAAACCGGCCCAACTCTTGAGCCAGAGAGGTTAAACGTGGCTTGAACGCAGGGGAGCCCAACCCCTACTCCAGTGGCACGAGTGATAAACTGCCACCCCACTTGGGCAAGACGCGGTGGGTACAATAGCGGTCCCCCTGGAATCAGGCTGGTAGCACTCACATCCGAGTTCTACCGGTCCCAGGCGTCCGAGCCGGGAGACTAAACAGGCTCCAACTCCGACGGGGGAGTAGTGAGGTTGACCCCCACCCAACCGAAGCCTGTACGAGTCCTTACGGTCCGTGCAGGTGGACAGCAGAACAAGGGAGACCCATGCCCAAAATTTTTTTGAATTTCCGGTTTGCTTCCGGGTTTTATTCAATAAAATTATTACTTTGTAAAACTCGGGATCCCGTCGCCGCTACGCTACATCTACACTACTGCTACAACTACTACCTAGCACTACAGACAAAAAACTTTCATCTGAAAAGAGCTACAAAGTCCTTTCTCTGTCCTTTTCTTTCTTCCACCTCTTGACGAAATAAGACAGCTTTCACATATGGCGAAGGTTCTTAAGATGTACCGGCAAGATTTCCTAAAAAGAGACCAGGTGCAATTATTAAATGCATAGGATTAACATTTCTTGCCTTTCTGAGAGAATTGAACTCGTGAAGTTGCTCTCCTCGTTCTTTCCCTGCCTCCATTTGCTAGACGGTATATGCTCTCCTGGGCAGAGCGAACGACAACGCATAAAATCAAAACTCTAATTAAATGTCTTACTCGCTTCACGTCTTCTCGCTGAGGTAGCCGACAAAATTAAACCCGTACTTTGGAACACGTTCTATTGTCTCACGAACCTAAATTACCTGAAAGTCCATTGCGTAATGGTCTAAAGCACGTGGCCGCTGCTAGCTAACGTCAGAGGGAAAGGAGCTACAACCTATAATCTCTGTGCCGCCCTACCTACTAGCAGACGCCGACTAAACCCTTATGCAAGGAAAGGACCCGTGCATACTATCGTAGTTACGCAACGAGTGCAGACACGTCCTATCTGCTCTAAAACCAGATGAATATGTCCCGTCTACACTCTCTGCGTCGGACATAACATGGGATTTCATGCATGCTATGCCACTCACTAAGCCTTCGCATGAGCCCCAACCCGCCCTCAATTAGTCTGTCAGAAATCGAGTCCTATTCTTTAGATTTGGTTGGAAATCAGTCTATGCCCAAAACGTGGCCAGTGGCAATCAATCTATATACACGATGCAGAGAGGGCCGCCCCTTAAGTGAATGCCTACAACATTGGGGGCCCTTACAGGAATCAGACAAACCTTGCGATCCATTGATTCTTCACTCATCGCCAAAGTTCACACAAACTTAAAAGTAAACGCATTTAGTGAGACACATTCATGCGCATTCAAAAAGCGTTAAGACGCTTGACGTCAAAGTAGAAGAGTAAGCGCGATGCATGACGATCGTGGGTCCTACATAGGGGCCCCGGAACAAAACCTCGTACAGTCGCCGACAGAAACACTCGTTTGGAACAGTATAAGAGTAATCGCGGAAGCGATCGACGCCGGATTGCTTACCAGGGAACGGATGACATCATGCGTCGTCTCCATCTTGCGTGGGATTCGAAAGGGGGCGGAACCGTTGCCGAAAAAACCGTCCGCTACGACGTCCACTCGACTCTAACAGGCATCCTGCGAATAAAAACGAGTCTGAAAAGAGTTAAAGACCACTTCGAAGCTTATACCATGCAATCCCAAACCGCGAGCTATCCTGTCCGAGTCGTTTTTGTTTCGATGCCGACGTTTCGCGTTGTTTATGGTCCAGTAAATCCGATACGTGACTTAGTCTTCAGGCTGACGCTGAACTTGTATTCTCGACTCAAAAGAGCCGAAGAGCTCGCCCAAAATGCAAGAGCGAACGAGAGCAAGACAATTTTCATAGTGTGGACATACGGGTTTCACAGTAAAGGTTCGCAATGATAAAAACAAGTGGCGATCCTCTAAAAACACAACAAAACGATCAGTTAATTGCGTTGTATTGCGCTTTGACAGTGACAATGAACTTCGGAAACGCGTAGTGGTTTCCTTTGTAGCAAGAAACGTATATGGTTGGATTAGTATCATTGTTAACTGTAGAGTAATAGAGGTACTCATCGGAGCCAAGGAGATGCGAGTAGCCTGGAATAGGGGGTGGCATAACGCTGTCTTTGAGTCTTTTGGTAAACATTCCTATGAGAACGTCACATAATAGCAACGTTTGGTTTCCTGTGCCTAGATTAATGTCTGCGTAACCCAAAGCCATCTCAGCCTTGACGGCAAAGTACACCCCTTTCCCATAGAGAGAACCGCGTTTTCCTGCAAGTTCTTTCTTGAACCCTTGCTCAACTATGGATTGAGCAGCTTGAGCCGTTGTTCCGTGGAATAGCTGTAGACACTCTTTGGCTGTGCCTTGCTCTAGTTCTCTTCGCCTTCTCACTCTAAGTCTCTCTCTTTCCTCTTCAAATTTAGCACGCACTTCGGTGCATATGATTTTTTCTACTTTGATGATCTGACGAGGCCGGAGCTGTTTTTCTATAGCTTTGTACTCAGGGCCTTCGGGATTGAGTAAAACGTACTCAGAACCGCAGTACGTAGCTCGTCTCGGAATGATTCTCTCATCGTCTTCATTCACCAATGTTTCGTTTTCCTCCTCCTCCTCTTGCACAAGAACGGCGCTGGCACGTTTGCGGCAACAGAGACAGCCAGAAGCGCAGTGCTTGCTGCCCGATGCGTTTCTTCTGTGATCTGCATGGGACTGAAAATTTGAGCGTAAACGCATGACTCTTTTCGATATGATACTTATATTTTACAATTTCAACGGCAGAAGAAGCACTCTAAATGCAAGATATATTTGAAACATTGATCTAAACTATCCTTGGCTAACCTACCAACAAAATGAATCCCAGAAAAGCCACAGCGCAGACTGCGATCTTTGCACTTTTTTCCTCGACGCTGACTCCGGAGTCGGCTGCTAGAACTGTTCCGCAAGTGAAAAAACCGGTGGCTATAGGTAAATCAAAAACAACGGAGAACTTCTCCACCGACGGCTTATACTCCGTGACATAGAAAAGAATAGGAATCAGAAGCTCGTACAAAACAGCAGCCGCAAAACCGAGCCCAACGGCAAAACGACAAGCAGGATTTGATGCAAACTTGCATTTGTCGTAGGCTGAATCTTTCAGAAAATCATTAGAAGTGTAGCCTTTAGAGATTGTGAGAAGCGACATCGTTACACCTGATGCCTGTAAACAAAATGGGCGACTGTATGTATTTATCGATGGTTCTTTGATATATAACCTTACCATAGCAAAACCGTGAGCAACTGCTTTTGGAATCGCTTTAGATTTGATAGGAATTCGCTTCGCTACTTTAGCAATAACAAAGAATATCTGAGAAAAAAATATGCCATGTATAGTCTATAGACATAGAGAAACATTCAAGGTCAATTACCCAAAGCATCAGAGAACACTCTGCGCAAGCAATGGCTTGGGAAATATTTTCATACAGAATACCAAAATTTACGCTTTTGTCGTTGTCGAAATTAATGGCTTGTGATGTCCAGGCGTGCACAAATCCGGCGGCTGATACAAGCCACATTAGAGAGGCTATCACACCAAGAACGACTAGAAACCAGGATCCCCTCGTAATACTGTTGGATGTGTCACACAGGTTGCTCGCGTGCCACTGCTTTCCCATCACCAAAAGAGACATCACAACAAAACCTATTGACGCCCAAGAGACGGCGACACGAAAACGACAAAGCCATTCGCTGTAAAAGAGGCAGCTTCTGGCAACTTCATCATTTGCTGCACCAACAGAAACGAGCATCAAGATCGCCAAGACCTAAGCCAAAGTACGTAAGTATCCAGCAAAGATGCCCCACAACGCTTACGAGAACGATCGCAATGGTGGCAATAGTTGCAAAAACAATCAAACGTGCAGCAAAAGTATTCATGCTTGTGATCCTAAAAGTAAGAGATTCATTTTACGTAGGTTCAAGAATAATAGTGTTCTAGCAATAGATTCTATAATAGTTCTACAGCGCCTGCGTCAAACATGCTACGGCACTGAGGCTGTACGGCATGCGTAGGTACACGTGAATATTTGCGCGAGCTTATATTGCCGTCAAGCAGCAAGCTGAAAGCGTGCACCTTGGTTACTTTTGCAACATACGGAAAGTACATGCACGCTTATTTGCATGATGATATTGAAAGTGCGTGATTGCACAAACGCGCCTTGCCGAGATTTCTATCTAAAAACGCTGCTGCGACAGCTGATACTTGCCTTCACAACAATACTGTAGTAACGTCGGCGTTCCATGTAATACAGGTATCTAAACTATTATCAGCTAGAGGCCGTACGTGCGTGTCTACTCATGCAATCCCGTCGATCTCGCTCGCATGAAAAGGCGCGCTCGCGCCACGTATTCATACGCACGCTCTCACCTTCTTTATCGCAGATTGACAGACCCCGAGCGAGCATAAGTGAATAACTCTTGACAAAAATTGAAAGAAAGGTTCACCTACTGCACAATACCGAAAGAGCGCGTATGAGGGATATCCCTCCTCCCGGCTCACGTGTAACAATCGCAGTTCAACGCTCTAACTCTCGCGTCCAGGACGTTTGCGTAGCGTAAAAGTTTGATAGTCGCCTGCTCAAAGAAATTATTAGCGACAGTGCTTCTATATTGAAGAAAAAAATTAAAAGCCCCCATGAAGTGCGCGTATATTCAGAGCAGCACGCCAAGTCTTGCACTCTAAAGACTACTACATGCATAAGTACCGCATAGATGTTTTTCAATCTACGTCTTCGTCGAAAATTTGTAAAATATCGGGTCGACTTGGTGGAGGAGTCCTTATGCCCATGGTTTTGAATGCGTTTAAAAAAGATTCAGCCAATTGCACTTAATTGAGCAATATTGCGTAAACGACTACATGAGACGCGCTTTAGACTCACATCGCTTTACACTTTGATGCTCCGGAGGAAAATGTTTGGTTTCTTCTCTAGCTCTGATCAGCAAATCTTGGCTGTCACTGAACTGTCCTTTCACACACAAGCACCTCACGTACTGAATAAGAACTTTTACAAGAAAAAGAAATAATGATAAAAAGTTTTCACAGAACCGCTTTGGAACTCACTGCCCATTCTTGCAGGGTTTCCAGTGGGAAGATTCTTAGAGTTGTCCCAGGCCATTTTCACCATCTCCAGAGCATCATCGTGTTTTCCCAGTGAGAAATAAGCCTCGCAAAGGAAAACGCACGCTTTAGAAGAAAAAGATAAATATTCGTTTCTGCTTTGCTTAGTAAAAAGCATACCTAACGATAATTCATACTTTCCATCAGGATAAAGTTCGGTGTAAAGAGAAATCGACTCTTTCAAATAACGAACTACTTCCTGTTTTCTTTGCTCTGAGCACGTGACGAGCAGCTTTCCTTCACGCAAAGCATCTCCCAAAATAGCAAGGCCTGAATAAAAACATAAAAACCGAAAACGTCATATCATATTTGAAAGAAGCACAGTTTGCTTTCTCGGTCAGAGTATCAACCCTTTGGGGTCCTTTTTCAAAGAGAGACAAACTCTCTCTAAGGAATTCAATAGATTCTTTGTGTTTTCCTGAAATATAAAGAACTCGCCCGTGCCAATAGAGCGCTAGAAGAAAATTTCGACTTTTCAAATATAGCTGACATTCTGCCAACCTTGTGGAACTCGAGGATGCTCGGGCGGACACACGGACCTTATGACGGACAGGCCATCGCGCGAGAAGTCACACGCTTGGGAATGACGGCCCATTTGAATCATACACAAGCTCATCTCATAACGCACTGCAAAAGAAACATGTAGAAAAAGTCTTCGTAAGAGAAACCGACTTACACACGCCAATATCTTCGTGAGCGCCTGGGATCATTTCTTGGTAAATTCTCAGAGCTTCGAAATAATTCTCTAGAGAATCGTCTAGAAAACCCTGCACTTTTTGACACCACCCTAGACACTGGTGACCTGGAAATTAGAAATTAAAATAAAACATAACGTAGTAGTAAAGCTCACTAACAGTTCGCAAGACATATCCCAGGATCAAAAAGACCACTCTTCGCCAAAGAGAGAGCTTCTTGCAAAACTCTCAGCTCTTCATCAAATCGCTCCGAAATACTGTAGATACGTGAAAGTCGTAGATAAACTATAAAAAGCGGTGAACATAGAGTAAATTGAGCCATCGACCAGCAATGTACTGTACCATTAAAAGTGCTGGCGGCGGCTACCGGAGTTTCGTACACAGAATAAACATTGACTAGTTTATGAAGAATCCACTCGGCGTAAGCCATTGAGCCTTGGAGCTCTTGGCTTTGCGCCAGCAAGTACAATGCTATCAAACCCACAAAGAAACCTAAGATGGTGTAGACGCACTACGCATTGTCTACAAACCTTCCTCATAAAATACGACGTCAGAATCGGTAAGGTCTTCAGGAAACTTTCCGCCTAGAGCTCGCCGAATATTCACGTCAACCTCTTCCAAAATCTTCAAGCAATATTGGCTGGACGCCAAGCCCAAGTAATCTAACGCAGAACGCGAGAAGAAAGAAGACATCGAAACGAGTTTCACTTACAGTCTCTTCTTCTAAGTCGGATTTCTTCCTCAGAGAATCTCGTCGAGTTGGCTTCAAAAGCGTCAACGCGAAGGCAGCACAAGAACCTTGCATCTTCGTAGTGCTTGTAAAGAAGCGCCAACTGACAGCTGTAGTCAACCAGTCCTGGATAGATACCGGTATCGTCATCGAGTATCCCCATTCTAAGCATCTTCTCTACAGTAGAATAGATGTGAGGCGTAAGGGAGAGAACAATCGGACTAATCAAAGAATTGCTCAAGTCGTTGATGGGAGGAAGACGTTTGAATAAAGCCTTGGAAGCGGACTTTAGGACGCTGATAAAGTCGTCCGTATTTTCGGCCATTCGTTGCAGCATGCTTGCTTGAATCAAATGATGCATGGAGAAGGTGACAATCATATCGTTATCAGGACTACTGATCTGTTGAACGAGAGAGCGTTCGTTCAAAATTCTAATCGCTTTTGAGATTTTGAACTCCTGTTCGAGAGGATTCGTCTGAAAAGCAGCATCGGCGACGACGTCTTGAGGAATGTCACGCGACGACACGACAGCGCAGCACTTGAGAAGGAGATAACCCTCGTGAGATTCCTCATCTCTCACGTCATCAAGATCCATCTCCCAAGTTAGAGACACGCGATGTTTCTCCCTCTCTTTGTAAGCGATCTGTGCACGCAAAACTTGATCGCAAAAATTGACGACATGGCGAGGGTCTAGACGAATGAACCCATTGATGTTGTAAATGTTGCGTTGCCTGAGATTCTCTTTGAGATGGGACAGATGAAAGTAACGCAAGAAACTATCTAAATTCAACGCTGCCGCTTCCAAGCGCTTAGCCTCAGCATCAATCTTCCTCCAGTACTTCAAAAACGTGATCCTGTGCTGCTCAATATATGTACCCGCGTGTGATAAAGCCAATGGGAGACCGTCGACGGGAGGCTCAGCCGCCACTTTCTCCGCATACTTCTTCTCGTTGTAGTCGAGAGTTTGCCAAGAGTCTTTCGATTTTCCGGCCCAACAGAGAAGAGCAACAACGGCCTTTTGCTTTTCAAGAACGCTTAAGAGCAATGAGTTGACGTTTCGCTGATAGAAGATGTCGTGCGTCTGCGCTTTTCTCGTCGTAATGATGATGTGACAGGCATCGTGAGCTCCGGGCAAGATATCGTTGACAAAGCCAAAATCGTCAGTATTGTCAAGAAGAAGAAGACATCGAGGGCGATTTTTGATATAGCGTAGGAAAGCACGAAGGACGTCAGAGGCTGAAGTCACCGAACTGATGACGTCACGCTCGTTACTCAAATCACCAGACCTCACAATCTATATAATGAAAAAATGAAATCAATTTGACGTGTAGAGATGAACACTTACGTTTTCTTTTAACCAAAATAGAAACGACGAATATGATTCGGTGTTGAAATAGAAAACGCCGTCTGAATACGATTTAACGTATTGGTGAACGTATTTGAAAGCGAGAGTCGTTTTTCCCACTCCGCCAACACCCGAGACAATCTGAAAAATACGTGTAAGATCAAAAATCACAATTTTGACAGCTAAAGCAGGCCTGAATTTTCTGATAATTGATTGGTTCAACGTGACTCGTTCTTGCTTTTCCGTTCCACAAATACCGTGCGATCTCTCTCAGCTCGTCGTCCCTTCCGTAAAATCGTCGGTCATTAACAACGCAGCGAGGCAAAAGATCTAAAACAAAAATCAGACATTGATTAAATGATATTGAGACATTGAAAATGTCCCACCGCTGATACTCCGGTCCTCTTGGGGAATTTTGACACTTCGCCTTTTTTTGACGTCGCGCAGAACTTTGCGAATGCTTTCGACCGATGAAAGACTCCGACCGTTAGCTGCTCGATATTTCTCAAGCATGGCCCAGGCCATAAATTTGACGTTTAGACAACGGTTCAGGTGGTACTCCTCAATGCCTTCTAGTTCAGGCATCTCAAAGCCTATAGAGGCACCTAGCTCTTTCCAGTAATGACCAACTTCTTCGAAAGCAAACTGATACAAAGACTTATCTACAAAATAGATCAATAAATAGGTAAATTAAAAATAAAAAAGGACAACGGATGGAATATTGGTACAGCCCTATTCAGCTGACCATTACCGTAGTCTGACCTCCCTGCTACTTTGAAAGTCCTGGAAGAGCTATACACTGAAGTGAGGCGTACGTAAACTGAATTTAGACTCGTCGTAAGAATACGATTATTGAGCTTACGTTCTCTAGCGACCACTGGGTCTTCTGCAGCAGTCTTCAAAAAAAGCCTTAGCACAACACTGTAGGTATAGATTCCAAGATGACGCCCCTTTCTCCATCTATCTATGGTCACTCACTTGCAGGAAGAACTGTCGTCTCTGGTCGACTTGCGCAAACGACGAAGTTTCCGACTACTTAGCCGATACTCACAAGCAATCTTTCGAAGCAAATCGATGCACTCCATCACGACAGGGGAAGAACGAAAGGGCGAAAGAGCATGCGCGATAGACTTTGAATGACGTCATCTTACAGCTAAACAGTAACCGCATAAATTAATACAGCTAGAACGATACAGCACTTTGGGACCTTCAACAAAGTAGCAATTGCATACGCAAACCTAAGTATGAACAGCTGTACAAATACCATTCACTCTCACTTAGGCTATACATACCAATGATGCCATTATGATGGTAAAGGCAAGCCTTTCAAACAACCAAGTGAGCCATCTGGACAGCTGCGTACAAATTTCTTCATGACGAAGAGACAGCCTCGTGCTATCGCGACGCTGAGCAACAGATATCGAAATGAAGATCTCTAAGAAATGGTGGAGATCAATTAAATCCCAGTTAGACATTGTGTACGTACTAATCGAAAGCAAGCCAAATCGACGAGAGAACGCTTCGTCGCTTCGAATCGCTTCGCTGACTGATCCAAGTAAGAAATTCACTTTGATGTAAGGAGGCACGTGACACATGCAAAGCACCGTCTTTGGTGAGGAGAACGACGACGAGAGGCGCGAGAAGAGGAGAGAAGCGAACGTGTGAATGAAGATGAGCGAGAACGGTCATGCCAGATTTTGAGACACGTCACGCGGTTTGATGACGTCAAAAACTTGAAATTCAAACGACGTCTGCGCAAAAGCTTTAGGGCAGCTCAAACGACTCCGGGAGAAAATCTCCTAAGAATAAAATAGTGAATTATTTATTATTCGATTTACTAATTACCAACTAGCCATAAAAAATTCTCTGAGCGTTTCCTCATATAAACCAACATAGATATTGCAAGAAAATCGGCCGCTCCGGTGCATTTGAACTGCCAACGGAACGCCCATACGTGTCCACGTCTTGACTTTTCTCGCCGCCGATGCTTCGGGCCGAGACTTTAGGACTGATAGAGCCTCTTCCAACCAAGGTCGCTTCAGCGGACACGTCGTAGAGTCGACATGTCCTAAGCGTCCCGGATACGAAGAGCACCCCCGGATAGGTGTTCTTTCGAATTGTACAGTCTCTTTTCGGCAAGAGACAATTGTACATTTGCCCCTGAACAGTGTGATGCATCATTTCTTTAGGTTTTTTCGAGGAGGGGCTCCCTCTGAGGAGTCGCATACTTTTGTGGTCGAATCACATGTGGCTCAGAAAAAGCAGTATTATTACAATGCTTCGAATACACGACGAATTAGATAGAAGCTCGCTCAGTCGCTGTTTTTCATCAATCATTTTATTGTCGCAGTAGAACGAAAAAGCCAGCTTCCATAGCAATTACGGTAGAGACTAACATGGGCAGGAAAAACTCCTACCTGCAGGGCGAGTAACATATATTAGAGGGAAAAGTTTCTCCTATCGGTCGCTCGGCGGATTCCCGTGGACGGCTGCGCAATTTGGTGCAATTCCACGAAACTTCATAAATGAAACTAGCTGATCGGGCACTTCAGCGAGCACTTCGCGTGCCTAGACATAATAATGAAAAAGAAAAAAAAAGAATGCAGCGAATGTGGTATATATTCACCAGAGAGAAATCCATTCCAATTCGATGACGTAATTCTCCGAACGAAACAAACTGAACAATATCTCTCGACATTGTCCTGCCCTTCGACGACTCAAGAGGAACGCTGTCTGCGTCCAATGTTTCCTTAATTTCATAAAGTATGATTAGACAATTATATGATTAGAAAGCTCTACAGTATACCATTTGACTGAAGTCGGCATCTCCAACGCCTACAATGATTATTGATAGAGCTTCATCAGACGCATCGACAATTTTATCAATTGTTTTTTCCATGTCATGAATGACACCATCCTGCGTGCAGAGATAATAATAGTGGCTACATAGCACTTAACACGTACCGTTACAATGAGAAGAATGTTGTAAGTCTGATGCTCCTGAGTCACTGAATCAGATCGAACATAGCGCAGAGCGGCATCCAGAATAGGCGAAAACAAAGTTGGACCACTGAGATGTACATGGTCAAGCGATTGTCGGTAGGCAGTCAAAATTCCCTAAATGAGAAGCATGAAATCGTTTTATTAATTATGATCTCTAATGAACCTCGACTCCGTACACTTCGGGGTTGTACGTGTTTCCAGAGAGTGGGAAGCAATGAGATACGTCTGCCCTATTGGCAGGCAGTTTGGCTCCAAAACCCCACGCTGGAAACATCTGATCCGAATCGTATTCAGCCAATATTTTGCCTATGGACGTAATCGCTTCTACATAGGCATTAGGCTATAAGTGAGCAATTAAAATTGAGAGATGAATGCTTCGCTTGTTCTCACCGTTGGTCCATTGTAGTGAAGTGAATGCGGCAGACTAGGAACTCCATTGGAAGCCTGAAAAGTGAAGCAACAATTTCATGATAAAAAAGAAGACCTAATAAAGAAGGGGCTTCTCACAGTAAAATCGACAGCAACCATCACGCTTAGACTGCATCCGCCTTTCAGGTAATCAACAAACGAGTAGATAGGAGTAGGACTGACAAAAAATATTAGGTAAATATTTACTTAAATATTTATTTATCTTTTCCTCACACCTGACAGATTGAAAGAGTAGAGTGCCAGGAGGCCTCTTTTTGCTTGACGAAGAAGAAGAAGAAGAAGAGGATACAAGATTTTTTGTAAACATTCTGAAATAAAAGTATAGTGAACCACTTGTCCTTTGACAGTGACGTCACGTATTTACTGCTGTCCCAAAAGCTCTTCAACGGAGACAAACGCTCTGCCAATGACAACAGCTGTGTCAGAGCTTCAAGAAACACAAAAATTAGCGCAATGATATCAATAAATGACGTCGTACCTTTTCCAATGTTTGCAGGTAAACTCAATTGGGCGTGCATAATCCGAATTGCACAGCTTCCACGACGGAATTTCAAAGCACGTCCAATGGGGATTGGCGCTGTTCTTGACAACTTCCGTTTTGTACACCAACACCTCAGAGCCGTCTTCATTTTTTCGTCTCAATTCCAAAAATGTGGACGACTAAACAAAAAAGAAATCATCCTATCTCTGTGCATGATGTATAATTAGATGAGGAAGTACATTCCGCAAGAAGCGCTTCAGAGAGGAGCACTTGTTCTTCAGATTTCGTGCGGCGATATCAAATCGAATTATACTCTTGCTTTCTTTCACTTCCTCTGCAACCAAGTGAATCATGCCTCTATTCTTCTTCTGAGGATTTTCTAAAGAAGAGAGAGAGAGAGAGAGAAAAAATATTTATAGGTAGCCTTAGTTAATTATAAGACGGCTAACTGGCTAAACGAAGTTCCTTGACCAATTCTGGTGAGGAAATAATGATGCTGGAGAGAGTTACTTCGGCTTCGCCAATCAAGTCGTGCGACGACAAATCAGCTGAACTACTGTCAACGTCATATACGACAAATTTCAACAATTGCAATTCGTCCAAATGGTAATCGACGATAAAGGTTGTCGAAAACTTAGAGAGAAAAAATATATCGCTAATCTACGTCGAATTTTGCGTCGTTTCTCCCCCGCTTACCTGAGGATCCAACGTGTCATTTATAACTTCCGTTCTTCCGCATTCGGTCCACGCATCTTGACGCTTTTCGTAGAGCACACACAGTGGATCGGATTTTGACAAAAGGTCCAGATTGACGAGTTGCGAGCATCGAACGAATACTTCTATCTTCGAGCCGGTGCGTGACATCGCCGCAAAATGAGGCAGGTGTACTGTACTCAAACGAAAGAATAGCCAGACTCCCTAGCACATCCGGGGCATGTAGGCGAGTCGGTACGTTTGATGCAATTAAGGGTAATTGTTGCGACGCCCCGTATACAAAGCGGTTCTTCTCCGATGCACTATTTCTGCTCCGCCAACATTGTTTCGCCGAAATGTTCCCAATCTTTTCGTAGCGCTTTGTCGAAAGAAAGGCTCATTATAGACAAAACGACTAGCGAGTAGGCCCTGTGAGGCTTAGCCTTATTATTACGTCACTAATTGGGCGTCTGTGATAGGGCAACTAAATCCATTGCTTGTGTGTTCATTGGCCAATTACGCACACAAACGTACCGCTATTAGGCCCTAGATTGAAAGGATAGCCGGACCTATGGCTCGTCTCAAGTAAAGCCTTGTAGGTACACTTCCGCAAAAGGGATGCGGAAGGTCAGGCGCTGGGGGAAGTAAAAGAGGCAATTCCTTACCGCAGTCAACACTCAACTCGTCAGATCCGTCACGGAAGTCGTTAGTCAAGTCACACCTAAGTCTAAGATCGACGCACTGATTGCTCGAGTGATACGAGAATTGATGAGGAGGGCAAGGCTGGGTCACTAAAAAAAGTAACTGAGTGGTGCAGAATTGCCCAAGAACGTCGCGGCTTGACTACAGGTTACTGCAAAGGCTCACGGTTGAGTGGGGTTTGGTTAGCTTAGCTCGTATATAGTATGCCACATCATAACATACTGTATATATATACGTATACAGCTTCGTTTTACCACTAAGCTCAACATCGCGGGCTGGGCTGTATACCAGCGAATTTGACCAGATGTAAACACGCCTCAATTCAAAAACGCGAGGTGCCATACCGTAGGTCTTACGTCCGTACCGCGTCCAGCAGTTCCTCACGAACTCCGCATATAGCTGCTAAGCGAGATTGACTGTATAGAAAATCCACAAATACAAAAGAGTTTGCACGATCTCCACACATGACAGCCCTCGTGTATAGTTCTCGTGCATGTGCGAAGATCTTGAACTATTGCTGAAATTCAAAACGTAGGTTATTAATTAATTAATAGCTTAGACACACTTGTGCTTAACGAAATCGCAATTACAAGACGTCCCCATTGCTTGACTTCCGTTTTCCATGCACCACCAAGGCATAAAATTCCGATATTGCAATCCAACTTTTGTACAATCGGTGTACTTGATTCTCTGGTAAGTACTGTCACACCTGCCTACTTTGGACAGAGTAAAAGAGGAGCGGATAATAGTTGACAAAGTCGTAGTGAAGCTGCTACCTTTAGACTTGAGGTAGTCAAAGTGGGACTGCCGCTATTAGTTGACAAAGTGATCGACTGTGACCCTGTTGCTATCAGTTGACGAAGTGACAGCAGTACTGCTGTTAGTGGACTGTGTGGCAGATGAGCTGCTTCCTGTGGCAAGCGGTGGTGACCGCGTGGGAAAATCTACGCAGAAAATACACAAATGCAAAGCTTTCATCAAAACACTTACCTAAAAATACGTTGTGGCAGCTTTGCGAAGCTGGACACAAAAAGTCGCTAAAATTAAAATGAATGGCGTGAAAGTCACGGAAGACGGCGGTAAATGACGAAGATTTACGTAAAGCGACAAACGTTTGTGGCATAAATGGGGTGGAAAAAATATTTCCTTGCAATTCTCGTGACAAAGACGAGGCAAGATGGCTCTTCTCGAATCGTCCGTCTCACAATCGGGCATTACGTAAGTGCAAAGGAATTTCTTTAGTAACACAGCACATTGACGTATCTCTGTAATTTCAAAAAGACGTTGCTCGAATGCAGATTTCATCAACTGGTTGACATAAAGTTGGCCGTATCTTGATTCAACGAAAATCGTTTGAAGACTACGAAAAGGCTGACAGACACTCGCAGCCGTACGTGTCATTAAAAGCCTCGCATCTGCCAGAGACCTCTTCGCTTTTAGGACTTGATGCTTCAGTTACAGGTGCGGCAGGCTTCAGTCGTATGTGACCTGAACTTATGTTCAACGGTCTCGAAGCCGGCGTCGATCGAGGCAGATGGAAGACCAGCGGCATGACATATCGATAGAAGTAGCCACTCAACAAGACTTGCGGATAGAGAAAGAAATACGAAAAATATCACCTATACTCCCCAAGGGTGTGTCTAAACAGGCTCTAAGGGCGTAACGTACTCATTCAAAACTAATTTAATCACGACGTAAGAGGGATTCACGCGAAGGAAGTAAAACATATTGAGCCAATTTCCACCATGGGGTTTCAGCACCCAACAGGATTTGGCTTAATTAATTAATTGGCCCAAAGGCTATACACAAAACGTCGTAAAAAAGATCGTTATAAGCTCTGTCCAGTATACCGTTGACTATAACCGCTGTCACAAAAACAACAACAGGGTCACGATACCTGTAGCTGCGACTCCGAGGCTGTCCATCTTTTCAGTATATAGAATACACGGTTTCATGACGTAGTGCGCACGACTGTTTGGATCAGACGTTCAGCTTACGAATCTCCTGTTCTCCTACACCGGTGGCGTAGTAAGTCTGTGAGTGACCTGTTATAGCAGGAAGTTAGACAACGCCCAAGGGACCAGTAAGGTAACACACGTCATCGATTTGGCACAATGACGTAATCAAAAAACATGTTTCCGCATACGTGAAAACATAAATGTTCCTGATGTGACGTCATAGGGTCAAAAGACGCTTGAAACGTCTGGATGTTGATGCATAATTTCTTCACTCTGTACGACGAATGGAAAATGAACAGAAAAGTCTTTGACGTTTCTTAAGGTGGTAATATCCCAACCTCGGGTTTAATGTGTCAAAAATAACAGCGCCGAGTTCCTCCTCCTACGGATATAAAAAAGAAAGATCAGTCCCCTTATACCTGAACGAATGGCGGTAAAGGTCTGCATGAAGAGCTTATCCTTTTTCTCGCAACAATCCCCTGCTGAGACAAGCGACCACATTAACTAGAAAAAAAACACGCCTAGACCGAGACACGTACAAGGGACACGAGATAGAACGCGATCGCGGAATGAAAAATTCCTATGGGCAACGCACGGACCTCGATCTAGAACTCGATCGCGCAACGATAAAGCGCACGTCCAAACAAAACAGAAACCATTCGAACGAGAGCGAACGCTCGCCAAAGGCGCGCATAAAATTCAACGGACAGGCACGGGGCCCTACAAAGATCGCTTTCTCTCCTAAACGCGTCTCTTACCTGCGTACAAAAGTTGATTCGACTGTGGATGTCGCTGCTTTCTTCTGTTTTCACAACGATATTGGCAAAAAATAGCACCCGTATCAGCAAACCCGGATGCCTTATCGCGCGATTACATGTTTCCGCCGACACCAAAAAAAAACAAGGTTACTGCACTCAAGACCACAGACAACATTGAGGACAAGGAACAAGACGCAAACAAAGAATCAACATTGACTATACAAAATGAAGTGTCACTTTTTCTCGTAATCGCCGCGGCCGCCGCTCTTCAAAGGCTGTCCTTCATTCAGGACGATGTACTTGATTGCATTACTATGCAATGCAACCTCATTGAGACTTACGTATCGAAAAAGATCGGATTTGAGCAGTTGACGTATTGCCGCATCATAATTGATCCCTCTGGCTTTGAAATAATCCTGCCCCGCTTGACTTCGCAAATCAGTGTCCTCTTCGAATCCCTTTGGATTCTCGGCGAGAAGACGGAGAATTCGATACTGAAACTCTTCAGTGGGTTCGGATTTCTCAATGATCGGCCAAGTAGAATAGACTTTCTTCAAATCTCGTTTGAACTCAGGGTAAACTGACTCAAATAACTCGTTGAAGGTTGTAACTGTCTTAGCTACGTCGACGTCGGTCGCTGCACCTTCACGGGCCGGGGGAGCGGCTATTCCTAAGAGACGCTTCAAAGCTGCTTTGAGTCCTCCTCCTTTCTCTTCCAGCGACGTTGACGGCTCTTCTTTAACGGCGTCAGCTACAGTTCTCAGCAGGCCAATTCTTCCACCGGTCACGCACTCGTACACATGATCCGCATCAATCTTTTTTCCTGCTTCTTCAAATCGTTTCTTCAGAAACTCTTTGGCCTCCTCCTCGCTGACGTCACGTGAAAATACCAGTTTAAGGCGAGATGAACCGCTCGCTGAGTACATTACATCGAGAGCCACACCACCGGAATCGACGAGTAACCAGTGAATCTTACGCTTATCTGCGTGCTCTTTAGCTATTTCAATTAACTTGTGAAGTTCTTCCGGCCCTCGACGATCAGATCGACGAATAGGGACGAGTAGGTTGACCCCGTCGACGATGATCGTCGTCAATCGACCGTTTTCATATTTCTTCGCCGATTTAGCCAAACGGTTGGCTACTTGACTAAGAGAAATTTCAGGCGCTTGATTTTCGGGAAATATAGGGGTGTGATCCCTTGTAAAGAGCTCATCCCAAAAGCCATTCATGACTGAACGGTAACCCATGGAGAAGGCTTTAAGAAGACACTTATAGAGTGGCTGATCTGCAGTGATGTAATGAACACCCTTGACTCCTTCCTTGCGCAACTCTTCGACCACTTCCGTCACTACACGCGATTTTCCTGCTCGGTGAGGCCCAATGTAAACATGAAACTTAGGCAACGTCGATGATAAAGGACTCATGATCAGTTGTCTGATTCTCGCTTTCTCTTTCGATTGATCAATGTAATCGTCGTTGGCGACGGAAAACAACCATTCTGAATCGACGGTCTTCGAAGAGAGACGTTTCTCAAGTATCCAAATTCTTTTATAACAAAACAACCCGTATGCCACAGCTGACGCCAATGTGACGGAGATCAAAGTCTTCCCTACATTAATTAAAGGGTGGGTTAGGGGATTTTTTTTAACATCTACTTCCTAGTAAATACCATTTTTTGACACATAGTCTTTCAATTGCTGAAATTTCGATGGAGGCCGTTCATTAGAGCCACTACCTGGGAAAGGTCAACGAAAAGTTGAGCGGCGTATACCGCTGGAAAAGTTTATACCATTTTTTTTGCCATTTTCAGAAAAAGTCTCCTAATTGGGGGTGAGAGACGTTGCTTTGCACTACTCCAGCCGCCATTGAGAACAAGCCCCTTGCTTAAAACACTGTAACAAACATACGAATCAATAGATACATTGGATCAATACACTTTACACACACATACCGATTAAAGCGAAGCAAAAGCATTTCGAATTCTTTTAATTCAACGGGCCGCACACACACACTCTCTAATAAGCTAATGATAAAAAACACATTAGTGACATTGCTATTCTTTCCCAACAAAACTTTAAATAGCAAGCCAATATTACAATCATGTCACGTGCAACTCTAGACGACGTAGAGGTTACGTCATGACATGTTTGCGGGAAGGGGAAGGAGGCGTGTCATATATTCATCATGTGACGTTACACAAGGGTTAGTAAACGATTTTCGATCCCCGCCGCGGGCCCCCATCAACCCAACATGCATTCTCCGGCGGCAAGTCGCAATAAGTCCGTCAACAAAAAGGCGTAAGTGTGAGGGAAAGCGGCGTCGGTAGCTGCAGAGTGGTGGCGCGATCGAAAAGCAACACGTGCGACAATGACGCGCTTCGGCTCTCTCACCTGCCGATTGAAAGCGCAAGATCGTCACCAGAAACAGGGCAGAATTAAGAGGATCGACCGCGACAAGTCCGATTGGAGCGGTGCCGGAGAGATCCGAGCACAGTGAGCCTCGACGCAAATCGTGCAACGCCGCAGTCTCCAGTGCGCATGCGCAGTGACGCATGATATAAGCGGTAACGCAACTCTTCCATATATGGTCAACATCAGTGAACCTGACTGATTTCAAGCAGAAAATTTATAGAAAAAAACGAGGCCCATTAGGAACCGGGCCGCAATAATTTTGTTTATTAAAGGCAAAGGCCGCTTTGGAAACGTTTTTCTGCTTCAAATAAGAGCTTTTGCGTTGATTTCTAGCGTAAAATGAGCTATGATTTTTTAGACAAAAATGAGGCCCACTAGGAACCGGACCGCGAAAATTTCGTTCGTTTAAAAGGCAGGAACTGATGCATCGTTGGAAACGTTTTTGTGCATTTAATAAGAGCTTTCTTGACTGATTTTCAGCTTTTAAAAAGCGATGATTTTTTAGATAAAATGAGGCCCCATTAGGAACCGGTCGCGACAATTTCGTTCTTTAAAAGGCAAAGAACGCGTTGGAAACGTTTTTCTGCATCAAATAAGAGCTTCTTCATTTGATTTTTGCGTAAATGAGGCAAGAATTTTTTAGATAAAATGAGGCCCCATTAGGAACCAGGCCGCATTTAATTTGTTTACTTAAAGGCAAAGACAGTGTTTTAAATATTTTTCCGTATCGAATAAGAGCTACGTCAACTGATTTGTAGCAGAAAATAAGGTCTAATTTTTAGATAAAAATGAAGCCTCATTAGGAACTGGGCCGTAAAAATTTTGTTTATTTAAAGGCAAAGTCGGCGTTGTAAAGGTTTTTCTACATTAAATAAGAGATTGTTCGACTGATTTTTAACAGATATTAAGCGATAATTTTTTTAGATGAAAATGAGGCCCCATTAGGATACTCGAACACACCAAACTGAAGACAAGAGACAGTGAAAAGGAATGAGGTTTGTTTCTCTATTTGTTTTTCCAATGAGAATATGTCATTGTTAGTCGTAGATGCACATTTATTTCTGGCAAGGAATGCCAAATCATCTATTGGCAAAACGAATTTTTACTTTGATATTACATTATTTGGATTAACCCTTGTGGTCTATGTAGTTGTAAAAGTTGCCACCAGCTGGCGCTGCTTCTGCTTCTGCTTCTGCTTCTGCTGCTCTTGCTGCTTCTGATGGTGCAGTTACAGTACCTGCAGGTTCTCGCGCGGATTTTGATGCACATATAGCTGGTGCAGGTGAAGCTGGTGGAGGTGTGCTTACAGTGAAGGTGCAGTTGCTGCTTTTACTTTGGCAATTACTGCAGATGCGAGAGCAGCACGTGCAGGAAGTCGTAGTGAAGCTGCTACCTTTAGACTTGAGGTAGTCAAAGTGGGACTGCTGCTATTAGTTGACAAAGTGACTGTGACCCTGTTTGCTATCAGTTGACGAAGTGACAGCAGTACTTCTGTTAGTGGACTGTGTGACGGATGAGCTGCTTCCTGTGGCAAGCGGTGGTGACCGCGTGGGAAAATCTACGCAGAAAATACACAAATGCAAAACTTTCATCAAAACACTTACCTAAAAATACGTTGTGGCAGCTTTGCGAAGCTGGACACAAAAAGTCGCTAAAATTAAAATGAATGGCGTGAAAGTCACGGAAGACGGCGGTAAATGACGAAGATTTACGTAAAGCGACAAACGTTTTGTAGCATAAATGGGGTGGAAAAATATTTCCTTACAATTCTCGTGAAAAAGACGACGCACTATGGCTCTTCTCAAATCGTCCGTCTCACAATCGGACATGACGTTATTGCAAAGGAATTTCTTTAGTAACACAGCACATTGACGTATCTCTGTAATTTCAGAAAGACGTTGCTCGAATGCAGATTTCATCAACTGGTTGACATAAAGTTGGCTGTATCTTGAGTCAACGAAAATCGTTTGAAGACTACGAAAAGGCTGACAGACACTCGCAGCCGTGTCATTAAAAGCCTCGCATCTGCCAGAGACCTCTTCGCTTTTAGGACTTGATGCTTCAGTTACAGCTAGGTGCAGCTACAGTCGTATGTGACCTGAATTTATGTTGAACGGTCTCGGCCGGAGCCGCGTCGAGGTAGATGGAAGACCAGCGGCATGACATATCGATAGAAGTAGCCACTCGACAAGAATAGCGGCTAGAGAAAGAAACATGAAAAATGTCACCTCTATTCCCCAAGAAGGACTTTTGTCTAAACCGGCTCAAAGGGCGTAACGTACTCGTTCAAAACTAATTTAATCACGACGTAAGAGGGATTCACGCGATGGAAGTAAACATATTGAGCCAATTTCCACCATCGGGTTTCAGCACCCAACAGGATTTGGCTTGGCCCAAAGGCGTTACACACAAAACGTCGTATAAAGAGATCGTTCTAAGTTCTGTCCGGGCATGCAGTATACGCTTAACTATAACCGCTCTCACAAAACAGCAACAGGGTCACGATACCTGTAGCTGCGACTCCGAGGATGCCCATCTTTCCAGTAGAGTCAAGAAGGGACATTCGGACGGCATGATTTTCGGACGCGCCGTCTGCAACATCCGAAGCTATTCCGCAGCCCAGGTAAGGTTATTTCTAGTCGCCGTCAGTGTACTCTTCGACCAGTGTGTCATGGATCGATTTGCTTTAGCGCGCTCGATTGCAGACACGATAATTTGATTTGTCCGAGTTGCATGACCATCCGGACAACGGTAGGCATTACGGACGGGGTTTTTTTCTCGGATATTTGTTAGGAAACATATAGAGGTATTATATATCATTCGAAAGCTCTTTTAATGGCGCGTCTATTGCAATTAGCGGTTTTTGATTTGAAGCTACTTATATAAAAATAATGATTTTTTAATCAGTCACACGTTTCGGACAGAGTATTTTTTATTGAGTGTTTCATTAGCGGTAATCTTGCTTTCTAAGCAGTTACTTCATTACTTTGTTCCTTTAGAAGTCAGAAAAAGTACAAATACAAAAACCACGAGCGTCTCGTGATTAACTTCAACCGAAGTCTGCGATCGGTGCGAATAACCAACACCGCAGACACGTTTTTGTCTTGCGTCGATGTCAAACATTCGATAAAACACACTCTCTCTAGCCCCCGAGTGATAACGGTGGGAAGCGGGAGGCCGGAGGAAGGCGGCCTGTGTCACTTCCGGATGCGTCGATCCGCTTCAGATGTAGCTTTATGGAGTGCTTGACAACCGGTATAGGTTTCGGCAGATTCACGTTGTACGACGTGTACATTTCTGAAAAGATTACAAACGGCACGTTATACCACGTCCTCACAACGACTACAAAATGTCGGGCTCTGGCACTCTTAGAGCGACACGTGCACGCAATGCACGAGAAAGACATCGTTCATGGCGACGTCAGAAGTTGCAACGTCATTGTGGAGACTGATGTCAGCGAGCCAAAAGTATTCCTGCTTGACTTTGACTTCAGCGGAAAAGTCGGCGCATCACGGTACCACGAAACAAGGATGAATCCCGCCATATTGTTCGATAACGCTCCAAGCAAGTGAGGTGACAACTTCTTCATTGCGCAACTTAAGATGGAATTGGACGAAGACATGAAAAATGAGGGAACAGTTCATGTGGCGGGGAGGGTGTAGCACGTACGCAACGTATTACGACGACGAACATCACGATGGCATCGTATTACGTTATACCCTGCACTACAATTGTTCGTTGAACGACTAGTACCTTATAACTCAACTTATAGTGTATAATGTACGTTTGTTTGTCCGTAGGGACCAACACATTTCGCTGAAACTCAAATGCAGAAAAAGTTTTACGCTCCTTTTTCGGTGACATTCGCTAGCTATTCTGTGCGATGCACGTGCACATACCACGTCACGTGCAGCCTCGGGCACGCGATGCACGGGCACGCGATGCACGTCCACGAGTACTTTTTCAATATCGACGAAGTTGTGGAAGGCGGCATGGCGACAAGGAACCGCTGAAATGTACGACGTGGTTTCTATTCAAGCAAGCGGGCTACCGCTCGATGTCGGCTTCTCGGCTTCGCGCCAATTAATGAAGCCGTGGCACTAACTGAGTTAATTAACGCCCCGGCGGCTTCTCAAAGTTTTCGTCCATTTTTTCGGTAGGGTGAGCTAAATGCCGCTTCGCGCACGACAGAAATGGCACTCTCTGGAACGTGCCGCCAACCATAGATAGAGGAGAGAGGGATGGGAAACTCCCCGTTGCACGTGACTTATACGTGGCTCTATGATTGATGTCGGAATCCCGGATATTTATTCAAATATCATTGTTTTTCTCGTCAACGATGTCGTTTGGAGCATTGTATCCCCATTCGGTATGTCATCTGTAGTTTAAAGTACGAGTTTTTCTTGTCTGCGCTATTGAATTCCCAGCTAATGGTCCCTAATTGCTCACGTACGCGTCGGTATGCTAAACGTCGGCGGGGTAAACTCTCACGTCATCGCTTATACGGCCACAAGTGGCTGTCTAAACGTTGCCGTAGTATTTCGTGCATGCCACGGAAACGTCAATTGCTACCAAAACACCCTCGTGTTCGTCTTTGGCGTGATTTTGGGCGTGGACGACCGGCCTTGACTTCGGCGTGGTCTCCTCTCACTGCTTAGACCCAATGGCTAATTTGACGTTACTACTTTGTTCTCCGTGAATCTGTGCGTGCCATAGACACGCAATTGCGTTGACCACGCTTCGAACTTCGCCGTTTTTACCAAACTTTTCTTAGGGCTAAAATGGGCTTGCCAAAGAAAAGCAAGTTGCAGATTAAGCCAGTGGCATGCATAATCGCCAAATGAACTGTAGCTGTGCTCGCCCCTGTCTGATCAGCCACTTGACATGCTCTCCAAGCAGGAAAATAATCGAAATCCCTAAAGGCTTTCGTTTCCTCTCCAACGAGAAGCTTCGAAGCTTCTATTTCAATTGGGCAGTCAATGGAAACCACTGACTCATTGCGAACTTCGCGAAGAAAGCGGAGAATGACGTCCATGAGCCGGCGACAATCATAGAGCCACGTATAAGTCACGTGACACGGGGAGTTTCCCATCCCTCTCTCCTCTATCTATGCGCCAACGATGCAACTTGCGATGCCGGTACAATTGCGGACATTTCTCTCATGTCGCCTCTTAGGTAGCACACGTACGGCGTGGACCATCTCTGCGTGCGAACGACAGAAGGCATTGCGGGCGGAGAGTAATTCGTCGTGAAGTGTTCCGGCACTTTTCGCATGTGTACTAGTATCCGTGGTGTACAGAAGGTGGCCTATTGTGCTGTGATCGGCGTTCAATGGTGGATTTCGCTACAGTAGAATGTTTTCTTTCACTTTATTTCGAACGTGCAATTGAGCACTTAAAACAAATAGACGAGCACAATGGCGACACACAACAACAACAATAAAAACACTGTCCAAATCTGTCTTATGTCGTCCCTCACGTTCGCTAACTCGTTCACAACGCGAGCATGTGAACGACACAGGGCGTTGAGGATGTCCACAATTTCGTCGTCGCTCGTTCGTGCCATGCTTGTGCTGTCGACGTTGGCCCGGAAGACAGGTTCGTCAAAACATATTGTCTGAATACCGGTAACGTACAACTATGCCACACCAAGGATACTTGGGCGCACTCCACAGAATAGCTCGCGAATGTGACCGAAAAAGGAAAGGAACATGTCCTTTCCATTGGAGTTTCAGCGAAATCTGTTCGCCCCTTCCTTCCTTCTCCGCAGGTAAACGCGACTTTCTGTGCGAGCTTAGCGCGAAGCCGTAACGCCTAGCGCGCCCACTGTGACGTAGGCTCTTCACGCAGTCCGTCGAACATGCACCATTACTTTCCTAAAACTCCACGCAATAGCTCGCGAATGTGACCGAAAAAGGAAAGGAACATGTCCTTTCCATTGGAGTTCAGCGAAATTTGTTCGCCCCTTCCTTCCTTCTCCGCACGTAAACGCGACTTTCTGTGCGAGCTTAGCGCGAAGCCTTAACGCCTAGCGCGCCCACTGTGACGTAGGACTTAGGCTCTTCACGCAGTCGGTCAGATCTGTCCCGAATGACGTTGTACAAATCATTCAGCACATTTCGTGGGCCGACCTGTGTAACGCTTGCATTGTACTAAATTGGCGGCACGTACGTTAAAAAAGGCATGCAGAAAAACATATTGTCTGCTACTGACTGCACGAGCATATTATTAAAACCAAGAAATTACGGAAAAATGGGATGCCATGAATTAATTCGAATCTAAATCTAACCTGAAAAAACAACATAAAAACACTTAATTAAAAAATTGTGCAAAAAGGGATGTCATGAGTTCATTCAAATCTTTAACTAACCTGAAAGATAATTGAGCATTAGTTATTTGATTCATTAAGTAGGCCCACATGTATATATGAAAGATGATCATATATATATGAAAGATGACCACATATATATGAAAGATGATCATATATATATATACATATATGAAGGACGATCATATATATATATATATATATATGAAAGATGACCACATATATATGAAAGATGATCATATATATATAAAGGACGCCCATATATATATATATATATATGTATGAAGACCACCACATATATATGAATGACGCCCACATATATATGAAAGACGCCCATATATGAAGACCACCACATATATATGAAGGACACCCACATATATACGAAAGACGCCCACATATATATGAAAGACGCCCACATATATATGAAAGATCACCATATATATATGAAAGAACGCACACTACCCTTTTGACGGCTTTCGCGTTCCATACGTTCACGTTTCCGCCCCCGGCGGACGCGGAAGATGAAGAAGACGCCGACCCGGAAGCGCACATCACAGTCGATGCGATTCTCGCGGCGTTCCGAGAATACTGCGAACCAAAAGTCGACGCCAAGTTCGAGCGCTACCAGTTCTATCGTCGCAATCAAGAAGCCGGCGAGTCGCTCAACGATTACATAATCGCGGTTACGAAGCTCGCACGAACCTGAAAATTCAGTGAGAGGCAGGACGAAGCCGTCACGGACAGACTTCTGCACAGCATCCGGAGTCAACGCGTTCGCCAGAAACTCTTCGATCAAACCCCGCTGACGCTGGACAAGTGCGTCCAGATTCTCCGAGCGTCAGAGCTCAATGCGTATCGATCGAAGCAGATAACGGAGGAGGTCGACGGCGCGCCAACGCACCATGTTTCTCACGCCCCTCGTGGGAAGTCGAAAGCCGCCACTCCGAAAGCATCGAAAAGCGTCGCTGCGAAGCCTACCAAAGCGACCGCGACGCCTCGCCGACAGGGAAAGCTTCAGTACGGAGGAGAAAAGTGCGATTACTGTGGATTGCAACACGCTCATAAGAAGGAGGCGTGTCCAGCGAAGGATCGAGAATGCAAACATTGCAAGCGCATCGGACACTATGCTCGAGTTTGCCGTTCGACGACGGTGAATCAGGTAGCGACCGACGACGAAGACGACGAAGAAAGCGAGGAAGGCGCAGGTGCGCATTACGTCCAGCTTGAACGTCATCGACACCGCAAAGGGACAGCGCGCTATGGCAACATTCTCTACGTTGGAGACGGGACATTCGATTACGTTTCAACTCGATACGCATGCGTGCGCGTAGGGAACGGCCCTGTTCATCGCGTTTTTCACTTAAGCAACGCTCTCCACTTCTTGTGCGGTTCTATTGTTTCTAGTACATATTTATAAATCATCCCGAAGGCCTACAGTGAAGGGAAGACCACGATGAGCAGGGGCGTTTGCTTTGTTTTTCTGGCGCGTAGTCTGTGCGATTCACCCGCATACTCAATGCGGTGTCGCGGCGATGCCATACAGAACATTTATTCAGCGCATGTGTAAGTATGTCTCACGGCCCGCAGCAAACAATGTGCTGCCGCATCTCATTTTGTGAGTCATAAATGAGAACCACACACGATGTGGAGAGATGTACCATCTTCTGCTAAGACGAAACTTTTCGGCGCTACATAGTTGAGTTCCCGTGCTAAGTGGCACCCTTGCGGCCCGCTCTAGGCGGAAAAAGTTTTTTCAGCCGTTACTTTGCACGATAGCCCAACTATGCACGTCTAGTTAGGTGGCGGCTAGCAGCGGCATTTTACATCGGCTGGCTTCCAAAGCTTGCATAAAGATAAGTGGGAGGGCTAAGCGGCAGGGCTAAGCATTGATGTGCAGCTTCAATGTTTCAGGCGTGCTGCATGCTTATGCATGTATCTATATGCGGGCGTAGTCTGGGGGCCAGACGAAGAGGGTATGGTCACCTGCGCACACTCAGTCTGTACCGCCGTACTGTGCGGCCCAATCAGCGCGCTCGAATTCATTGAGTTAGTCTATATTAAATTAGTCTGAGGCCAGACCTCTTCGGAGGAGACAAACAAAGACGTCCCGATTTAAAACCAGTGACACAATGGCCTTTAGCTGTTCCCCGCGAAGCGATGGGAACCACATTTCGGCAGCAGCGGATCTTGCTGCTCGCTAATTGACTCGATTTCCATCGTCGCCAGTAGCGTGCGGCGGTACAGACTGAGTGTGCGCAGGTGACTCCCCCCCCCCCCCCCCCCCCCCCCACTCCCCCGAAGACGTCTGGCCCCAAGACTAATGAGGGCAGGTCATTTTTCTAAGAGAGACTTGCCGCGTTTATTTTGGCGTAACACTTTTGGCTCTATATGTAAGCGTCAAGCAAAATCACTTTGAGACGACTGATCGTTCCGTCGCACTAAACTCGCCTTTCACCAATCTCCTAATTGCATGGTCGACAGCCGCACTTGATGAAACTATGCTTCTAAATTTATGCA
>NC_089184.1:2806255-2866203 GCF_947507565.1 Oscarella lobularis
GTTTTTCACTTAACGATGGAAGACTAAGAGTGCTTCCCCCCCGCAATACGTACGAGCGTCAAATGTCCTGCAGTTTCATGCATAAATTTAGAAGCATAGTTTCATCAAGTGCGGCTGTCGACCATGCAATTAGGAGATTGGTGAAAGGCGAGTTTAGTGCGACGGAACGATCAGTCGTCTCAAAGTGATTTTGCTTGACGCTTACATATAGAGCCAAAAGTGTTACGCCAAAATAAACGCGGCAAGTCTCTCTTAGAAAAATGACCTGCCCTCGGGGAGTGGGGGGGGGGGAGTCACCTGCGCGCACTCAGTCTGTACCGCCGCACGCTACTGGCGACGATGGAAATCGAGTCAATTAGCGAGCAGCAAGATCCGCTGCTGCCGAAATGTGGTTCCCATCGCTTCGCGGGGAACAGCTAAAGGCCATTGTGTCACTGGTTTTAAATCGGGACGTCTTTGTTTGTCTCCTCCGAAGAGGTCTGGCCTCAGACTAATTTAATATAGACTAACTCAATGAATTCGAGCGCGCTGATTGGGCCGCACAGTACGGCGGTACAGACTGAGTGTGCGCAGGTGACCATACCCTCTTCGTCTGGCCCCCAGACTACGCCCGCATATAGATACATGCATCAGCATGCAGCACGCCTGAAACATTGAAGCTGCACATCAATGCTTAGCCCTGCCGCTTAGCCCTCCCACTTATCTTTATGCAAGCTTTGGAAGCCAGCCGATGTAAAATGCCGCTGCTAGCCGCCACCTAACTAGACGTGCATAGTTGGGCTATCGTGCAAAGTAAGGGCTGAAAAAACTTTTTCCGCCTAGAGTGGGCCGCAAGGGTGCCACTTAGCACGGGAACTCAACTATGTAGCGCCGAAAAGTTTCGTCTTAGCAGAAGATGGTACATCTCTCCACATCGTGTGTGGTTCTCATGTATGACTCACAAAATGAGATGCGGCAGCACATTGCTGCGGGCCGTGAGACATACTTACACATGCGCTGAATAAATGTTCTAGAAAAGGTGGTCCGCAAAAATATGTTGGAGTCCGCAAAGAAGCTTTAGTATAACGCCGAAACTACGTTACGCCGAAGCGCAAAGCATTCTCGCGCTTGACGTCCACCGGCGAGCTTGAATGTGCGAAATGCGTCTATTGGTCTCTATCGACGAAACTTCTGATTCCTCGTTCCAACTATACAATTTCGATCCTCCCCGCATGACGCAGAAAGAAGTGAGAAGCCTACAAAGCTACATAAACTTGGCCCTAAAGATGGCACCGAACAAATTGCTACTGGAACATGAACATCAAGAGCTAGCCATATAAATTCGAAGAGAGACGCTGCTAGCCCATTGAAACGCAAAACGGTTGAGGCCCCTTTTAAGGGTTCAGTAACACTGGGGCCACGAGTATTTTGCTCGCCGCGACCGTTGTGAACATCGCGCGCTCGCATAATTAACGCGACATGGAGACCAACCTTTTAGCCTTCCTTTGAGTATCGCAGGAAAGCATTGGACTTGCGATGGAGGAGAGACGAGCTTCGAAACAGCGACGGGTATATTTTGCGAGCGTTACCTTCTACCTTTCGAAAGGCGAAAACGTCCGCTTGCCTACCCACAGTAGAAGACTTGTAATAATGCACGCGTCTACTGTCGCGGAACGATCAAAGTCAAATTTGCTTATCAAAAAGACACACGCGAATCCTTGCCTTATTGCTCGGCGCCATGCCACTTTATTATGCATGCTTTCATAGCGTGGACAATTAGACTTTGAGAGCGAGCCGATGTAAGACACCGCGGCCGCCGCCTAACTAGACGTGCATACATAGTCACACTCTCGTGCAAAGTCACAGCTTAACGAGCCTGTCCCAAAAGGTGTCACTTAGCACGGAAGCTCATCTATGTACCGCCAGATCATACATGTATCTAATTATCCCTAGACGTTCATGATTGGACTCTCGTGCCATGTCACGCCCTCCAGTTCTTCTGTATATAAGTCTTCCCCAGAAACCGAGGATCTCACACTTGAGAGAAGATCGCGATGAACACGGCCGTCGTTTGCTTCTTTATTCTGTCCGCTGTCTTTGGTGCTTTTCAATTTGCCACCGTTCGATTCGAGTCGTTTGAGAGGAAGTGCAGTGACGTCGGCGAGTCATGCACTTCTTTGAAGAGAAACGGAACTGACGTTGAGATGAGAGACGACTATTGCTGCGAAGGAATGACGTGCAAAGACTCTGGAGAGGGTCACACGTGCTACAAGCCCGACGACGTTGGCTGTTGGAAACAGACTACAACCTGCAACTGCTTTCCGTCGTACAGCTGTAAAAGTTGTTGCAACGGATACAGCTGCAGTTATGTACTTGGAATTGGTTTTTGCGACTGAAGGATTGAAAATGTAGATTGGTCCAAGACAACAAACTACGTGAAGTTGATGTATTTCTGTCTCGTTCTCAGTCTGTTCTATTGAAAATGCTTGCAAACAGTTTCGTCTTTCAGAAATTAGTCTTAGTTTCTCCGCCCATCCTGCTAGCTATATGTCAGTTTTCTGAAACCCTAAACACTAATGCCAACAGACCAGATCGTCCGACGGAGATCGAAGATGTAGCCTCCTCTGACAGGAAACAATCAAAGGCTTCACGCCCACTCAATTATGCAGATGCATTACCAATACAAAGAAGCCAACCCAGTAGAGCATGTGACAGTGCACGACAGCATCATCCCTTCCCAAACGAAGTCGAGCCTAAACACGCTCCTTTGAAGTGATGCCAGAGTAAAAATTAGCCTCGCAAGCCAGGCTCTCCCGTAGTGAAGCGCGCTTTAGCGCGTCCACTACTGGGAGAGCCTGGGTGCACTCGTCTGCGTCATAGGCCATGTGACCACCCTAGTTTCCACGTGACCATTTCGGTACAGCCCACAAGGCTCGGACCACTCCGAAATGGTCACGTGGAAACTAGGGTGGTCACATGGCCTATGACGCAGACGAGTGCACCCAGGCTCTCCCAGTAGCGGACGCGTTAAAGCGCGCTTCACTACGGGAGAGCCTGGCTTGCGAGGCTAAGTAAAAATAACAATAGACATCTCTTACGGTCGTCTACACTCGTGAAAGGAAAGAAGAAGAGAGGCCTTGTTATAATCACTTATGCATTGAAACCACCAAGTCTCAGTAAAATCAAAACGCTGCCGGCAACGTTGACCCCGACCATCAAGTGCCGCCGCTAAAACCATTTGAAGTATTATATCTGCGGCTTAAAAATTCAATATGTCGATATTCAATTCTGCTGCGGTGTTGCAGGCATTACGAGTGCATTTTCGACACTAATTTACCATTGCTTGGCTTTGAACGTCATTATCTATTAGTATACCAGAGAAGACGATCTTTTTTGAACACTCAGTTGACGGCGGTCAGGTCATAGCTATGACCGGTTTTTGCTGTCTCCTCTGGGTATTGCAGTCAGGCTTCAAGATAAGACTAAAAACACCCGGACACGACAAGACGCGACCCCCGGATGTGTGATATGGCAATCCAATTCCACGTCGTTCTTCAGCTTCATCGTCTATGTCAGACAAAGAATAGGCTTATCTAAAAGCTTTCTTTTATATCTACTCTCCTGTTCCTTCGTTCTTTTACGTTCGGCTCGCTCATTCGCGTCTCAGACGTTTTCCAGACTTTATGCTTGTCAAAAAACGTTTCGAAAAGACATGCAACATTGCGCTCGACAATCATGTCATGCGAGAAGCCGTCCTCTAGCTGTGGTTTTCGCTAAGTTGAAGTGAGGGGCTACCGTGGAAAGCTCGAAGTAAGCAAATGCAAGAGAAACTTAAACTTAATCAACTTAACCCATCTTGGGGCATTGTGACTGTAGGCGGGAAATTTGCATCAGATTCCTATTCATGCTGACGTCGACGCTGTAAAGACGTTGAACACGTCAAGTCTAATTATGAATGACCTTCAGGTTCAGCTATTTAATTATTATAAAAATAATATGTATAACATATAATATGTAAGCCGTTGTGACACCCACATATATACGAAAGACGCCCACATATATATGAAAGACGCCCACATATATATGAAAGATCACCATATATATATGGAGGACGCCCATATATATATGAAAGAACGCACACTACCCTTTTGACGGCTTTCGCGTTCCATAGCCACGTACGCACACGTAAGCTTAGGCTCGACCTACGTACGCCATTAGCTGTCTAATGCGTTTGTGAACGCTTGCTAGGGACTCTATATAAGCAACGAAGGCTGTAGAGAGGCTCGCATTTGTCGAGAAACGGGGATCGAGAGGCTAATTAATTGAGCTAGTTCTAGAACAACCGTACGTACGTACCACAAAGAAAGAGCAATGCGCGTCGATCCAACTTCTTCAGGTAGCTACAGCTAGTTATCTGCTTCCAGGCTCGGCTGCAGCATCGTATAGCCACCCTATCGCAGAATATGAGAGCATCTAGCTGAGCCTGTCTTTTGGAGTTACGACCCGACGAGCAGCAACAGCATCCGACAATCTCCTTGAATCCAAAACTTGCTATCGTTGCCGACGTGAGAGTCGTCATAGAGCACGACATGTTGGACAAGAGATAGGCGGCAAAGCAGAGGCTCTTTGACACAACAGTAGTTTCACTGCACCAACTGGCTACGATTCGTGCGGTTATAAGATAAAGAATCTTTCCCGTGGCAAGAAGGAAGTCAGACGTCGCCAAGTTGATAAGAAGCATAGATAGTGGGGAGGTGCGGTGACGAGCAGTTCGGCATCTTGCTACAATGACGAGAATGTTTAAGAAGGCCGCCAAAACTGCGACGGTCCAAAAGGACGCTTCGACTCCAGGTTTCGTCAAGGTGGAGTACTTCAACTCTGAGAATTGCGCCGCCGAGTCGTTCAATGACGGACACACGGTGCTGTTGCTAACGTTTAACATATAAGTAAAGCAAATGGCGCCCTGTTCGGCTCAGATTCACACTATAAGTAGGAATAAAAAGCGCAGCGTCATGATGCTATCCAAACTTTTTATTTCCGTTTCCCTTCCGGATGTTGATGTCATAGTACTTTCAGGATTTTGCAACTGAAGGCTTGTCAAGGATTCCTACTTCTTTGCTCCATCTTTAGCGTCAGCTGGAGCGTCTAAGGGTCGCCAAGTGTCAGCAATTTACTGCGCGTCAAAGCTCTAGTCAAACTTTAGCTTAACGGGCGCTTAGTATTTCCTGGAAACAGCACCATCACCTCGGACATAACAAGCGGTCCTAAACGGACGAATCTCTGATTTTGACCGCATTTTAAAAAACGAAAACTTTATTCCTACCGTTGCTCGTGCTTTTTGAAGTCACGCCAATGTTTCAGAAGATTTGCGTCTTGCTCGTCTCCACCAAGTTCTCCACAAATGTAGTGAAGCACGCTTCAAGCCAGACAACGAACTTTAACGTCAATATTCACTGTTTCTACGCTATTGTTTTAATTAATTAACGAGAGGCCATGCCACGAAAGAGCCGCGTTTCCCACTTGACTAGTAGCGTAGCACGAAATTGATCCTCATCTTCTCGCTGTCTTTAGGTGTGCAGAACCTTTGACGTGCGATAGACATCGCTGTGTCAATGTGAGTAGGTGTATCTCATCTTATTAATCTGATCCAATTGGGCGGAGTCCTGGGGAGGAAGCCTGGTAATTTGAAGGCTTGAGACAGGAAGACTTGAAGGATTCTTCTAATGCAACATCCGTGCAGTCACGGTGCATATTGCAACATGACTCATTGCATGAGACGGATAAGCAGGCTTCGACTGATGAAATCTGTGCCGTACTGAGTAAGAGAATGGTTTCCTTCGAAACCTTACAGGTACTAGATAAAACACCAGCAGAAGAAGTAGAAGCCTGGTAATTCGAAGGCTTGAGACAGATAGCCCTGCCGGATTCCTCTGAGACAACGTCCGTCGAGTCCAGGAAAAGAGCTAAACATGACTCATTGCATGAGACAGATATGCAGGCTTCGACTGATGAAATCCGTGGCGTACACTGAGTGAAAATAGTTTCCTAGGCAAGCTACCAGCAGGACGAAGTAGTTCTAGTATTTGAGCATCAGCTTCCCAGGCATGACAGGTCACTCCCTCATTAAAGATCCGACGGGTCAACAGGTCAACATTATCCTGGTTCCACAAGTTACTAAAAGACGACCATTAATCCGTCACGATACCGCTGAGTTATTCTACTTCCATGAAGAAAGAAGAAAGCCAACGAATATTCTAGGCTCTTATCTGGATAAACGACGTATTTATTCTGCACAGTACCACCACCTCCAAAAAAAACTTCCCTCCCACTAAATAACAAACAACGCAATAAAACTACAGAATACACTTGAACCTGGCACATATCACAAAATATCTCATCTAGAGCAGTCCTAGCCACGGGATGTTTTTCTTTCGCATTCCCATTGCCCTTCTTCGCCTCGGAGTCTATGAAGAAAATATGATTACAGCAATTCGTTTACTAAAAATAAATTACCAAACCTAGACAACTGTAGGTAGTAAATTATTTTTTAACAAGCAGCTCAACACCCTTAATTAAAATTTCATTTCCTTCTTAGACCTCCCCCAATTTCTAAACGAATTGCCTAAGCGACATAAATATTTTCCTCTGGCCAACCACACTTTCTCTTGGCTCTCCCGTCCACCAAAAATTAGAACCATTTCACTGAAAAACGACTTGATTTAAATATGACAAATCAAAAGCACGTATAGTCAAATTATAAAGAACGACCATGTAAAAACTCATCATGGGACAGCTGAGTCTTCCTCCTGCCACAACAAAAGAAGCAAACCAACTGACACACAAAAACAATCTAGGCACTTATCTGATGCTTCACAGAGAACGTGTCTCCAATGACGTAACCACTCCAACGTCTCTCCAACTCAAACAAACCACCCTATGAAACGAACCTGAATTTTAACACTAGAACGTGGTGAATTCCAAAGTATCCTACCTATCATAGTCCTTTCCTTGAGATGTTTTCATTCCCAATCCCAAGTATGAAGAATTAAGAAGAAACTCAAGTAGGAATGCGACACGGGTGCGAAATGGTTTTCACGGTTTGACAGCGAGACGCTTGTGAGAAATGAATTGGAAACGCGCACGGCCGTGAAATTGATTAAATTAATCTAAATAATAAAATAAATTCAAATTCTGAAGTAGATTATAATAATTTTAGGCAACCATTTGATCTCCAGAAAATAGCTTTAAAAACTCTTCTATTCCATCATTGTATGCTGCCTGAAAACAAGATCCTATTAGTAACGTTCACAAAACGAAAGAGAGAGAAAGGGGGCCCCTCCTCTCTTTCTCTCAGTCTACTCTCTCTCATACCTCAGATTCTTGTCTTCGTCGCTCGCCACCATTCATAAGTTGTCCAATTGATCTTTAGCGGTCTATTTGGCTTCTTCGGCGACGCCGAATCGACGACTTCGAGAGAAAAATTGCTTCACCGAGACGATCGACAACCGAGACGATCTGTGTCTCATTCGACGATGCAATCGAACGGGCTCACAAAGAAAAAACGAACTTTTACTGCGCGTGCGCACTGGGTGCCAGAGAAATGGCGTGGCTTCGGCAAATACTTCAGAAGAACGACTCCCCTGATGAAGACTCTCAAGCCATCTCACCTGAGAAGCGGTATGCTCATGAATGCGCGTTGATCGACGATCATCTTCATCTCTTCGGTGGCCGCGATGGATCACAATACTTTCCCCGCGATGAAATCTTTCTAATGAATGTTCGAAGAGCGGAAAAGAAATGGATCCGTCGATTGACTCGAGGTCGAACGATTCCTCCACCTTGTAAAGGAGCACGATGTGTTGTCATCGACAAGATGATCTACTCATACGGGGGAAGAACAAACCAGCATCGTTACTTGGGAATCGTTTATCGTCTCGATCCCAAGAAAATGGAATGGATCGAAGTAGCGACGCCTATCGGAGGAAAGAAACCGCACGAGCGCACACGATGCTGTTTGTGTGCGATTGGATCAAGAATGATCATGTTTGGGGGATGGAGCGAAAAGAAGATTCCTCGTGATCAACTCCAGTCTGGGGCAACTCAGGATGAATGGAAGTGGAGTAACGATATTTATGAATTTCGACTTGAAGAGGGAAATGAAAGTGGTGAATCGATTTAATATCTATTTGATAATAATTTGAAATATAAACTAGGAATTTGGTTGGATTTGGAATTAAGTGGAACCCGACCAAAACCACTTGCTGGCGCTGCCATGGCAACCTTTGACGAGCATCGAGCAATACTTCATGGAATCGATTTGGAGAAAGAATCTCACTCTATTTTAATAGATTTAAATCGCAAAGTAAACCTGCGTATTTAAATAATAAATCTGTTTAGCAATAGTTTTAGTTGTGGACAATCATAAATTTCAATGTGAAACCATCACCAAGACGCCATCACACAATTTTTCAATTAGTGACAGAAGGATTAGAAGACGAATCAATTTGTCTTCTCGTTGGTGGTCAAATGGTCGACAAAACAAATTCTGACTACGTTTACGTTCTGGATTGTGACAATTCCAAAGCATCTCATGTTGTTATAATTTTACTTTTATTGAATTTTTAATGATTATTTGTTAAGATGGACGTCGGTCCGCAATTGGGGAAAGTTATGTGGCACACATGTCATTGTGTGCAGAACGAAGACAAGACTACTGACGTCATTGTCTGTGGTGGTGCTGTCTCTACCTCCTTTTGGCCGTTTTCGTGTCTGCCTCTTCTTAGCGATTTTCATCTTGGTAACGTGCTGTATTTATTTTTATCAAAGTCTAAATAATGAATTTTGCAGACGTGAAGAACGAGCCGTACATGAAAATTAAACGAGAAATTCTCTTGTCGAGACGGGCGTCAGTTTGTGCAGCAACTTCATCTCCGCGTCTTTCACTTGACAGAGAAGATATTGAAATGATGCGACGCGAGCTCGAGCATTTGCGACGAAGGTGCTCGGAATTGACCGAAGAAAAATCGTCTCTCAGGTTATATATTAGACTGTATGCTATTGTAAAGTATAACGTAATTTTTCGTCTTTTAGAAATGAACTGGTCTCTACCCAAAGTCTCCTGCAAAAAGAAATCACTCAAATTAGGTTAGTTAATTTTGTAAGTATTGTTTTTTCACTGTTTAATTTAAATCATTCTGTGAATTTTTTTGCTTTTAGAGAAGAACTGACCTCTTCTGATCGCCTTGTTGAGCGAAAAGACGGAGAAATTGCACAGATCAGGTTATTTATTGAAAGAAAGAAATAAATTTTGTTTTAGCTTTTAATTATAGGCGAGAATTGGCGTCTGTTCATAGAGAAGCATCTTTGGCTCAGCGTCGCCTTGAGCAGCAAATTTGCCATAAAGACGAACAAATTTCTTCCATCAGGTTCAAAAGATAAATACATAATATAACTTTAAAAAATTTCTGCTTTGTAGGGAGGAACTGACGTCAGTGCAACGCCGCCGTAGTGTTGCATTGACACGCTGCGAAACCCTTGAAGCATCTCGTGACGAGATGAAGCGACGCCTCGACGAGTTCACTGACGTGTTGAACATTAGTCCAGACGAAGTTCACCTCTCAAGCCAAAACCTCGGTTCAGGATCTTTTGCAGGTGAATGTCATAAATAGTTATATATTTAAATTTAATGTTGCGTATATCACTAAGGCGTTTCCGTGGGCCAATGGCGCGGAATGAAAGTTGCCGTGAAGAAAATTCACGACCTCATTACAAGTCAACGCAACGTGGCAATGTTTCGACGAGAAGTCCTTGTATGCAGTCGACTCCATCATCCCAATATAATGGTCGTATGTGGAGCGGTCACAACAGAAGGATCTCCTCTCCAAATCGTCATGGAATTACTCGAAGGATCCGTCAGTGAAGTTATCGACGCCGCCCACGCATCCGGATCCTATTTGACCAATTACGAGCAGCTGTCTATTGCCATGGATATGACGTCAGGTATATCCTATCTTCATCAGATTCGTCCTCGACCCTACGTCCACGGCGACATTCGCCCGTCAAATGTTCTCGTCACGAGAGATATGAAGGTAAAAGTGGGTGACTTGGGAGCGGCTCATATTATCGAGAGTTCTCTGTCCGCTGGTCCAATGAGCCCTCCTTATCTCGCTCCAGAGAGGTTGCCTGAGTCTGGCAGTCCTGCCACTTCGAGCACGTTGAATAGTGACGTGTACAGCGTGGGCGTGTCATTACTTGAGATATTCACGGGTGTGGGTCCTATTTCAGAGGAGAGGCAGACTCAGCTTGATGCTCTTGCTAGTCGTCCTGATTTATTCATGCTTTGCTCTTGCTTGATTGGTCGTAATCCCGCCAGTCGAATTTCATCACAAAGGTGCTTCGAAACGCTAAAAGTTCATTTTGTCGAACATGAAAGGGGTTTGACAGCTGAAAAAATTCTCACAGCAAAGCGAATAGTTTGTGGTGTTTTTGAGGGAGACACTCATATGGTCCTCCTCCAGAAAATATCCCTCGATTGAACGTTCATGTGTACTTTGTTTCCTGTTTTTGATGTTTCCCCGGCATTTCTCTAGACTTTTATATTTTTAGTTTTGGTACTTGTTTGACGAAAACTATTTTCAACCTAACTTTATTTTGTATTTCTCTGTTTATGAATACTCTTTTTCAACGGAAAATGATTTTGTTATTTATTTTATTCGACTGACAAAGTTCACGTATGTCTTGAAAGTTTTCATTTTTCTGTAACTACTGACACTTGGAGAACATGTGTGCCTTTTGTTGGGAGCCCGTATTTCCTTGTAGAATAAACCGCTTTTGAAGAAAAATACGAGAAAAACCGTTTACCTTACCGGACATAGAGTCCCGTATCAAAAGTCGGACAACATCAAATCCCGGACAGCTTCACGCGTTCCCTGCTTGACAGGGCCAACCGCGCGTCAGTTATTTTGGAAGCTTAGGTGATTAGAATCTCTGGCACACAGCAGTTGCGGAGCGATCAAGTCGCACATAAGATCGTGTACCGTCTTCTATATAGAGAAGCGACACTCTATGTTGCCGTCTTCTCTATACAGAAGCGACGTCGGCTTCAGATTCTCTCATTTGCAATATTGACGTCTGTTTCAGATTTTTGACTTCGACTTCCGAAGAAATCATTGCTCTTGCGCAGGTTCTTTGCCCTGTAATCGACCCGCCACACTCTTCTTCTTCGTGCGAAGCCTCCAACGTCGCTAAAGAAGCAAATTCATTTACATAAAACAAACATGTCACGTTTTCGGGTCATTCACTGACGCCCGGATAGTACAGTTACTCTCTAAAACGACTCAAAAGAAGCTTTTTGAAGTTGTGTGCGTGCTAAGGCGTCTAGTTGTTAGATATCGGGAGGCATGTCGGACGTTTCGAAGAGTTTTTCGACGGATAAATATGGTTAGTTTTCGAATAGCGTTGAGTCATCTCGACCGTTCATTTGCTCGACAAGCACCGCTCTCTGTTTTATGATTGCCTTACCGCAAGGCGATAAACTGAAAAGCCGGTCCAGCGCGAGACGGCTCGGATTTGTGACGCCATTTTTGTAGAGTTCCTATCGGCTGTCAGCAATGAAAATGCGAGTTTTATCACACAATTCATCGATACCTATCCGGAAAAGTAGAAAGAAGCGGCAACCAATGTACAACGAAACCTGCTTTCTAACATTTAGCGAGATTCTTTTTGATGTAGCTCGGAGAAACTGCACTTCATCTCTGTTCAAATGCTCAAATCGCAATACGTCTAATTTCATCTGGAGCTAAAGTAGAAGCTTTAGATAAGGTAATAATTCATTAGTCTGTGTTTAATTGAGGGAAATGATTATCTAACGTTTTGACGTCAGGAAGGATTAACGCCCTTTCTCTGCGCTGTTTGGTGTGGACGCCTGAAAGTTATGAAAATTCTTATTCAACATAATTGCAACATTTCTGCAAAAAACAGCGTAACTAATTAATAATAGAGAGGAATTAATAATCAGTGATGGACTTCAGGTTGGTGATGGAGCTCTTGCTCTTGCGAGTAAAATGGGTTTTTTGGATATTGCAGAGAAACTTGTAGGAATGGGATGCCCTGTGAATGAGCCTCATAATGTAGTTAAACAGCAGTGTAAGAGGTTTTATCATTGAGAAATTTTAGGGCGGCTATACTGCACTTCATTGGGCGTGCCGTGAAGGAAAGGTTCAAACTGCAAATTTTCTAATTTCATCTGGAGCTGATCTAGAAACTTTGGATAAGGTAATATTTTACTGTATTGGAAGGTACTTAAGGGGGTTATTATTTAATCATGTCAACTTTAGTGGGGATTTACGCCTTTCCTTCGCGCTGTTTTGAATGGACGCTTAGAAGTCATGACTATTCTTATTAAAACTCATTGCAACACTTCTGCAAAAACTAGCGTAAGTTATCCATAATTACGCGCTAATAACCAAAGATGGAATGTAGGCTCAAACTGCAGACTTTTTAATTTCATCTGGAGCTAGTTTAGAAGCTTTGGATATGGTAATACAGGTACACTTATTAAAGGGTATATTATTGTTCAGTCATTATGATCTTAGTTGGGATGCACGCCTTTTCTTTGCGCTGTTGTGAATGGACATTCTAACGTCTTCAAGGCTCTTATTCAACGTCGTTGCAACGTTTCTGCCAAAACCAGCGTAAGTAACTAATAAAAAACTGCTTCTTGTCATTGAGGGAATGTAGAAGGGTCGTGGAGCTATGGAACTTGCGGTAAAAAGTGGTCATTTGGATATCGCAAGAGAACTTGTTGGTATGAAGTTCAGTGTCAATAAACAATTTAAGGTATAGAACGTGACAGCGATGTGATATTTATCAGTTACTTAATGTTTAGGATGGCTCTACTTTACTTCATTGGGCGTGTGAGATAGGGCACGCTCAAACCGCAGACTTTCTAATTTTATCTGAAGCTAATGTAGAAGCTTTAGATAAGGTAATAATTCAATAGCAGTTAATTTAAGGACATCATTTTAAACATTTTGACATTAGTCAGGACGCACGCCTTTTCTTTGCGCCGTTTTTGAGGGACATTTAGAAGTCATGGATGTTCTTCTTCAAAGTGGCTGCAGCACTTCTAGAAAATGCACCGTAAGTAACTAACAACGGTTATATAATAATCACTGCTAGAATGTAGGATGGTATTGGAGCCCTGGCAGCTGCAAGTGCATTCGGTCATTTTGATATTGCAAGACGACTGGTTGAAATTGGATGCTGTGTCAATGAACCTGAGCAGGTGTTAGAACAGAAAAGATGTAAAAGTTGTTGATTTTTGATCAATTTTCAGGATGGCTTTACTTCGCTTCATTGGGCGTGTCATTCTGGACACGCTGACATTGCTGAGTTTCTAATTTCATCTGGAGCTAATACAGCAGTGACAAACAAAGTATCTTTTTATGTTTCATGTATGTTTTTTATTCGTTTTAACTTTTTTAATAGTTTGATAGAACGCCTCTTCTTGAAGCTAAGTTCAACAAGCAAGACGACGTTGTTGCAACTCTGGAACGGATTTTGGGTATTCAAGTTACTGTCGAGGAAGCCAGTTTCGACAAGAATAACCCAGAAGTGTGTTAATTTATTCATTTTGTCTTAACGAATGGATTAGCTATATATTGACAATTATCTTTGCCTTTTTTGTCTAGGTTTGCAAACCTGAAGCCAACGAAGATGACGTATCATCAGAGAAGAAAGATTGTGCCGCTGAGAGCGCATTTTTCACAATCTCTGAACAAGGCGCTGACCCTTCTCAAGAAATTTACGACGAGGCTCTAAAACGCGGCTCTGTAACAGTGAATCGTTCTCGTGTCATTGTTGCCGGTCAAGACGGGGCGGGAAGTCGTGTCTTGTCGATTCTCTTTTGAACAGACCGTTTGAAATAGATAAAGCAAGCACAGAAGGAGCAGCCGTGGCAATGACCCATACTGCAACAACTGGTTGGGTCGCTACTGACAGCAAAGACCACTTAGATAGGCTCATTGCAGAGGGCGTATATCGCATGAATCAGCAGCAGTCCACGTCGTCAAGCTGGCAAGATGGCTCTTCTGAATCATCTCATTTTGTTATTGAATCAAGTAACCTCGACTCCGCTTTAGAGGAGGCAGAGCGCTACTCCGAGTCGTCTGCAACAGTAAATTATCCGAAGCAAGCACCTTTCACAGAAAAATTAGCAGAGGATCTGAAAACGGTTGGCATGGCAGCGAAAACGCTCTCGGCTAGCCAGCAGAAACTGGTTAACACTTTTCTAACAAATAGACCGAGTGAAGAAGATCTCAGAAAGCAAGCCTTGGGCATTCGTGACATCTGGGATTTGGGTGGCCAAGAAGTATATCTCGCCACTCATTCGGCTCTTATGTCAGACGGCGAAGCCTTTGGGTTGTCTATTTACATGATCGTAATGGACATTTCAAAGTCGCTCTCTGATAAAGCGGAATCTTTTTATCGGTCATCGGACGGCCAGGTGATAGACCAGACAAGCGACCTGGGCTGGATTCGCTCAAACGGAGATTTCCCTCTTTACTGGTTTGGCTCAATTACAGCAGCGCACGAAGAGACGCCGATGGGGCAACCATTGGCTAGGTAAAGACGAAGAGGTGGCCACTCCTCCTGTCTTCGCCATTGGCTCGCACCGAAACATATTGAACAGCGACAAAGGAAGATTTCCGGATTTAGCGTCCATAAAAAAGTGGCTGAAAGAACAAGGAGAACTGCTTGAGCAACTTCTTAACAATAGCAACTTTGTGAAACACATTGTCGTACCCAAGAAATATGGTGACAGAGAAGATTTCCGCGAGATGGCTCATTTTTTTAAAAGAATATTTCTTATTGACAATTCTGTGTCCGGTTCAGGGTCTCCTTGTAAAGGCGTTAGAGAAATTCGAGAACGAGTCGATCGCATGAAGACGTCGTATTGGAAAGGCGCTAAGAAGCAGCCGCTAGTTTGGGTTTACCTCGAAATTCTTCTATTTCGTTGGTGCAAAGTCATGAAAACGGTCGTAGCTAAAGTGGACGAAATAGCAAAGCTCGCTCAGCACCCGACAATCTGCAATGTTTCTAGTCGCGAAGAAGTTCTCGTAGCGCTGAAATATCTCGCGAATGTTGGAGCGATTCTCTACTATCCCGAAGTGGACGGTTTGAAAGACTTTGTTTTTACGAGACCTATGTGGGTAATCAGAGCCTTGTCAGCATTTGTGACGGCGGCAAAGCCTGGCCCTCTTATGGAGCCGAAGTGGAACATTCTAAAAGAGAAAGGAATAATGTCAAGCGACTTGTTGACCTATCGTTTAAAGCAATCGCGTTTTCGAACTGAGTTTGGCGATTTAGAGGACGCCGAACCGGAGCAAATTGAAAACGATGATAGGCTTATTGTACGATATTTGGAATATCTCGACGTCATCACGCCTGTTGAAGAATCCACCCAGACTGACTTTTATGTTCCTTCGATACTAAAGAGGTCATTTCTTTATTCTCCCACTCTTTGGGAACGTCTCATGTCAACAGACTCGTCCGACCTTCCGGCTCCTCTTATCGTCTTACCCAAACAGCTAAAATTTGTTCCGGAATGTCTTTTCTTTCGTCTTGTAACTCGCTTTCTCAAAGCGTATCCGAATAAACCGAGACTTTCACGTCATCAGTGCATCTTCTTAGTTGAAGACAAATCCTCGCCAGTCGAAGGTACCCAACAGCACTATAAGTAGTATACTTTAATTTCTAAATGCACGTATTAGTTGAATTGGAGTTGTTATACCACATTCGAGGCAAATGGGTCGCTCTAACTATTCATTTCATAAATGAAGAGGACGCAAAATGTATCAGCCAACACTTTTTGATCTCAATCAAGAACGAATTACGTCAAAAAATGAAAAACGTTTGTGAACAAGGTATGAACGGTTTCAAGTATAGCATCTGCTGTCAAACAAAGAAAGCGGACAGGAAGATTGGAATTGATTTCAAAAGTCTCCGGGTGATTTTCAACGAGGAGTGCGACTATTCTGAGCCACCACGAAAAATTCCAAAACTCTATAATCCATTCAATGAACCACTCTCTCTAAGAAAAGAAGACTTTCAAATGGATTCTTGGTTAGGCCGCCAACTTGTTAGCTCTAAAATATCAGGTAAGAATTAGATACATAGCACAAGTGCGTTAGGTTTGATCTAGCTCCACACTTTACTCTAATAACATTTAACTTTTAGAAGAGTCACTTCCAAAGGCAATCAGCAACTCTTTCACTCGCGTTGTCGCGACCCTAGTAGAAGCAAAATGGGAAAGGTTTGCTGTTTTTTTGGGACGAAAAGTCAGCACCATACCTCAGTACAAAGAGAAGTCTGGTGAGAATTTCGTTCGGACCATGTTGATCATAGACGATTGGAAGGCCGATTGTGGTCGAGAGGCAACGGTAAATGCACTTATCCGAGCTTGTGACGAATGCGGTATTCACAGAGATAGTATTGAAGCTGCATACAAAGACACGTTGAAGTCGTGAGAATGTGCATGTGAATCTTTTCTTATATTAGTCAGTATGGTCCCTGTATAGTTAACTGGTCGCTATTTTATACTGTCATTTATAGTAGGGTAGAGAGCCAATAAGGGGGACACCCAACTTTGACTTCATGCTGCAGCGTGGTCGATCTAAATGAAACAACGTACATCGTACGCAGAAATTGTTCAGCTTATATTTGCGACCTTCTGCTGTTTGATCCGACTTTGCGTTCGTCCAAAAACGGCCAATTTATTAGTGAGGTTTCTCCAGGAAAGTTGATATTAGCCCCGAGCCCTATATAAAGTATATATGATGGGGGACATCCGCTTTTCTTCCCGATTTTGGTCGAGTTTCTGCACGAAAGGCATGAAATACGTTCTTTCGAACTACTAGCGCTACGTTTTATTTGTTATTGCAGCACTGGCACTCTAATTCCCAGCGCCTAAGTGTACTACAGTACTAGTAGTAAAATTAACCGCGAAAATTAAAAATTTTGAATGCCGTGCAAACATTTTCTGCAATAAATGACGGTTTTTTCCCAATGGAGCCCCGATTGTCTAACAAAAGCTGGACGCGATATCTCTTATGCGGTAAACTTCCTACCTCAGTTGCATCGACGATGAATCTTTTCTCGCGCTAGAAAGAGCCAATTAAGTTCGTCACGTGACGACCACTTGTCGAGTCCGGTAGTAGAATTCCGGTGAATCCACACTCACAGAAGACAGATCGATGCACGCTCATCGCACCAACTTCTTCGCCTCTTTGCACCTCAAGCAGCGCAGATTCGAAACGCCAACAGGTAGCTGAAGCGCACATTTCCCGTTTCATTTTTCGTCCGCGCGCGGCGCGCGTTGCGACAATGCGAGAGTCTTGTCTCTACGCAGAGAACGACGTAGAGCGCGCGCGTGGATGTTTCTGCTCTCCAGCGACTTTTTCGCTCCGAGCGGCGAAGTGACACTGATCGCGGCCGGCCCGGACGTGGCGACACTCGCGTAATCCTTTCGCCATTCGTCGATCTCTCATCACGTGCACTCGCACTTCGTTTCATTTCATTCCCCTTTTCTTTTTCTTTAGTTTCGCGACGAAAGAGCGAAGAAGAAAGGCAGAAGAATGCCTCGTGTCAGCGCGACGATCAGGTCACCCATTGGGGCCCCACTTAGTGTAGGCGTGCACTTAGGGGACGGGGCTCTCTGTGACGTAGACGGCGCCGAATGCCTGCGATGCCACTGCCCACGCTCGCGGGCGTAGAAAATTTACGACAGTCTAACCATTAGGTCTGATTTCAAAAAGTCTAATCGAGGGCGAGTTGGGGTCCGCGAGTGAGGGCTGGTGGTCGTTGCAGTGCACGAAGCCCAATTGTGTACGTTGCAGGGAGTGTAGCGTGACAACAAATCGGTATAATACAGTAATGGCACTTCCTCCCTCATGTGCTTCGTTTGCATCACTACGTTAGTTTGCATGGGTCCACTCCCTATGCACTAAGGTTTAGTTGGTGGCTGCTAGTAGGGTAGGATGGTTTGAGTAGTAGGCTTATAGCTCCTTTCCTCTTCACGTGTTTAGCTATCAGCCGCCACGTGCTTTAGACCATCATTCAGTGGATTTTCAGGTAATCTTGGTTGATTAGTATATAGGCTTATTTTAGGTCAATGGATTTATAAGGTAATCTAGGTTGTTATCAAGTTCCTTCTTTTCTTTTTTTAGGGTAGTATAGTAGGTTTTTTATTTGAAGGCTTTAAAACCTTCCACAGGTTTTTATTTTTTGACAGGTTTATTTTTTCACAGGTTTTTATTTACAGGCTTTTATCACATGTTTATGTTTTTGCAGGTTTTTATTTTCTTTACAGGTTTAATTATTATTAGGTGTAATTGATATTAATGTTTAGTCTAGTTTTTTATGAAATTTTCTGACTAATGATTTTTTTTGTTTTCTTTTTTAGAGTACGAGATTTTGCTGGAGTATCAATGTGGAAAGGTAAGCGTTTTTGTCATTGTATCGTGTCTTTTCACTGACACGACATTGTAAGTGAATCAAGAACAGAAGATAACTAAAAAATAATTTAGTTTTTAGTTTTTATATTGTGCTGGTTTTTATATTGTGCATGATAAATTGTTGCATTCTTTTTTCTCCTGAGCTCCATGTTATGGAGACAGGAGTTACATGATTGGTTAGTTTAGGGACATACGCGCGCGTCTTCCGCGAATACTCCGCGTATAACCGGTTTCGTGCATGGGCGCCTGCGTGCATGGCCCTTTGCTAGAACAAGTCAACGCAGAGATTCTCGCTAATCCGATGCAGCGTGATGCTCAGTTGCAAGCGCCGCTCGTAAGCCTTTCATAACGCTGTATTGCACGAGCCCCACGCGATTGCACAGTACTTCACTCGAACGTTTTGTGTTGAAACAGAATTTTTATTAAAACTATTCTATTTTACGTTTACGTTACGGTTCATGTAGATGACTAGCGACCAAGCGCGTTTGTTTTTTATCACGTCGAAGGAATACGACAAAAAATCAGTCCGGGGTTGTACTGAAGTCTAATCGTCACGTGAGTCGTTTTTTTCATCCAACGGGCCTAAGACGCGAAAAACGAGCGTCCACTCTGCGTGAAAGTCCTGTTCTGCTTATTAGAAATGAAAAGAGGATCGAGGTAGGCAAGCGCGTGAATCAACTCGAGAGGCCCCCTAGCTTCGCCGCGTGCTGAGGTCTGGAAGCTCTAAATCCAAAGATCTCGCGACTTCTAGCGTTTTAATAAGACGATCGTGGCGCGCCAGACCCGAATCAACTCGCCTGCATCGTCTCCGACGTTTTTGTTTCGTATTAGAGCTCAAAACGGTGGAAGACATGAACTCCAGCGAATTGGGAAACTGAAACGCGAGCAGCAGAAGCAGCTAGGAGCGAGTTTTCGACGCTCAGAGAGCAGGAATTGGCTGAAGCGTGAATGGAAAACATGTAAGTCTTTATAGGAGAACTTTGAAAGGATTGCTAAATATAAAAATTAAGCAAGAGACCTTTATATACAGTATCTGAATTTTTTCTCTTGTCTGTGCGGATAGATAGGCTAGAGAGATAGATAGATACATAGATAACCATAAGCTAGATATAGCTCACGGTTTTATTTATGAATCAACAGTGGGGCTTTTCTGCCCTTTTTAACGTCATGGTATTGAATTATTCTATGCCAATTCATTTGAGCTAATATTAATTATTTGCCATTTTGTTTGCAGTTATTGAAGTGACGAAGAGGTAGACCGCGGTCCCAACGTCCTCAGCATGACGGGTCGGTCCATCTGCCAGACTGCGGAGATTTGCATCTTTATTTCATAGATGCAGTCTCCTAAACTGCTTGTATGCCTCCTGTATAACGAGGCCATAGCGTCTAAACTGTCCCATCTCCTGGGTAGGCCTACATCAACCGCTGAAGTGGTTGTGCGGCCCCGAGCTGGAAAACTGTCCACTCACAAGGCGTGTATCTCCGGACGAGGCTACTATCTATATTGGTAGACTCTCCTGAAGAATGACGCCTACAGCAAAATATGCCTGCCTGCCTATTGATTTTATGAGGGCAGCAGGCATACATTTTCCCTGTGCCTTGGGATAAACAATAAAGGCACCCGTGGGACAGACGGGTAAACTGTCCCTTGCAACAAAAACAGACCTACAGATCTTTAATTTTCTGGGTTACTTCCGGGTTACTTCCGGGTATATTAAATACAGAAATTTCCTTTTTATTCTCGCTATGAGTCGACGTGCTTGCCCTAAACACTACTTTTATTCAAGTACTGTAGTTAGTTACACTTGTATGACATAAGAAAAAAGTTTGCTGCACGTGCAATAATTGAGCAACAACGCATGCCATGAACGAACGAACTAAGCTAACTATAAAAACGAATGGCGGCTAACCCTATCCAGCTCAGCTCGACTTCATCCACTCCACTCTTCCCCAGAAATGAATAGCTAAGTTAGATAAACATTCCTTTACTTAGTCTCTCCACCTTTAAAGCACTTCCCGTTGAAGCAGACCCCTGCTTTCGACAGCTGAGATGACGACGTAAAGACAAGTGCAATGGGCGGTTCCTTGAGAAAAAAGACAAACAGTACCGAGATCTAAAATATTATTCAGAAAACAATACCATTGGTAAGTGCTAGCAAATTGAGAGAGCAGTTTAGTGAGGCACGAGTCCGAGATGCGAATGCAAAAAGGAACGGATGGCAGAAGAGACGATTCCGCCGTCTTCCAAGGAACACGCCTCAACAACCAACTAAAAGGCAGACAGAGTGAAAACACAGGCAGACAGAGTATATACTCGCTCAGCCTGCCTGAATATATATACCCGTCAGGCGAAGCATTAATTCTATTAGGCGGAGTATTAATTCCGTCAGGCGAAGTTTCCTACCTCAAAGACTGTTTTGTATCCCTGAACGTCTTCTTTATCTGCATCACACGATACCAAACCTGAGAAATAATGATTGGCTGTTTTAGTTAATTTTTAATGAACTATTATTCACTTTTTCAAAGACAAATCTCGGGCCATTCGTTTCAGATGCAAAAATGAATATTGTTCGACTTACCACGTGTAATTGGCGGCGTAATTTTGGGCAAAAATTGCAATTTTCAAAACCTAATGACACGTTAAATAATAGAGAAATTACTACCATTTGTAACGACCAGTTCCTCTAGGACAAAATAGTCGGCCGTTTAGAAGGTCAAAAACTCCTGAACGATCGTCTCCGAGTTCCGCTTGCTGCAAAAAGCGTCAAGAAACTCGACAAAGCGCTGCCTTACACCAACATCCCTCTCAGTCTAAAAAATATTTATAACTGTTGAAATTTTAGGTTTTTTAATATGACCTCAATGGATTGAGAACCGTTTCTAAAAGTTAGGGCATACCATAACACACGTAGCACTCGTTCGAATTCGTTTCTCGGTGCTGCAAGTATTGCCCAATTGCCCAAGCTGATTACTGGTTCTTACAAACAAATTAGGCTCACTAACAAATAAAAAATGACCAAAAAACCGTGTGCTATAGTTCAGGGATTCTAAAAACCTTCACCTCGTAGATTAAACACGCTAGATCGACTCGAATTCACCACTATAAAACCCTAACCCCAACCTGGCGTCGTCAAATGGCTCGTGTGAGTCGAAATTGGCAAAGAAAAGAACCCCAATTGTTTCGGGGACCCAAAGCGTACCTGTTCCTACATTTGCATGGTTTTTTCGGACTTCAGCGCGAGTTATTGATCGCATCGTTCCTCGTAGTTGCAGATCGCTGCGGAAAAACGAGGCGAAAGCGATCGACGAAGGCCGCGTGGAGAGATCGCCTTTCTATCGCGACAAACGGGCGCCCGATCGCTGAGACGCTTACCGAACGCCGTCCTTTGCATTCTTCATGAGCTTCGAAGCCGTTGTCGTCGCCGAAAACGACCGCTTTCGTCTTCTACGCAAGGCTTTGTTCGTTTTTCGAGCTTAATGATCACGTGTTCCGTTCTCTATGTCCCGTTCGAGAATAAGACCGCGAAAGCCGATCGACAATAATCTACGCGAAGCGTAGACGAAGGAATAGGTAAATAGAGAAAAGGAGACCACGAGGCATCGTACCATCTTGAACTCGAGGCGAAAAAAATTGCGTCATTCATTGCCAGAAATAGAAATGCTGACTGAAATCATGGCGCAACATATACAGTCAAACAGGTATTGAAACCGGTTTATATTTTCGCACCCATTAAGAATACTGTGGATGAGAACGTTGCTCTACGTATCCTTAAGAATCTTTTGATGAGAACGCGTGGCTCTACTTTAGGAATCTTTTAATAAAAACGTGGCTCTCCTTCGGCAGACAAAGAAACGTTATTCAGAAAAGTTATTCTTTCCTATTCGCGTTTCATTCATTTCATTTGTGCGGGCTAGAGTATATATAAAGTGACAAAAAAAGGTCCATAAATTCTACGGTACAAAGAGATGTCTACAACCACAGAAATAAAATGCTTTTGACGCTGAAAAATCCGCCGACTGAAGGATTTTGTACGTAATTAGGTTTGACTGCTCCTACCTGAGCCTTGACACACCTTCAAAAAAAGTTGCTGGAGTGACAGAAACATAGCGCAGAATGGGTGCTAGAAAAATCTTCATTTTCACCAGTACTAGGTGAGAGGCAGTCACATCGTCGAATACAGTAGCAGTAGCAGCACTGAGAATAAGATCGAGCGAACGACAGCGCAGTGAGTATAATAGTGAAGATAAACAGAAGAAGCGTTGAAAAAACGACAAGGCTTTTAAGAACGGCAGAAGAAACGTAAGGATCTGCGAAACGCCTTGCGTCGCTTAGGAACGGTCCTCCGGGACATGCAATCGAAAACCCTGTCAGTCCAATAGAAAACGCCCAGATTGCGCCGACGCGATTGCGAAACTAGAAAAATAAAAGACGCACAAAATGAATTAAGTATATACATTACAAGACACTTTTGTTGCAATCGCTCAACCCTTTTTCTTGTAGAAGTGTCGCGAGATTTTTCCGCTATTAAAGTGAATAAGGACGCCATGACAACGAACTAAGGAAAAATTAAAGGAGGCCATTTCGCTTATTTTTAATTCGAACCGAAATGGAAACGAAGGCTGGAACCGAAAAGGCAACGTCATATACTAACAGTATATGTTCCTCGTAACGATCATTGGAACGATCATCGATGAATACGCCCACGAGTAGGAAGAAAAGGACGAGCGCGTTCGACGCTGACGCGCCCGTTAGACAGAGAAGAGAGCGAGAGATCTTAATTCGAGGTATCAGAGACTTGCTGCCCGCCTGGCGCGTCGCCGACGGACGAGGAAGAGCATCGAGGACGAAATGCTGCGCCATCGAAGTCCCGGACAGGAAGACTGTAGTTCCCGGATAAATTTGCATAATGACGTCAGTCCCGACAGTACAGTACTGCATTTCGCTCTCGGCTCATCGATGCTAGGAATACTTCACAAATATGTCAATTTATAGAAAATGTTGGCGGTGCTTGGCAGCGGCGACGCTTATCAGCGAATCAGAGACGGTGCGAATTCACGTGCACAGCGTCTCTCCTTTGGAAGTGCGTCACGCGATAGCGACTTCGGCATTTCGCCTGTCGGTATCCGCTAGCATATCGAAGCGGCGTTCGCGATAGAGAGATCGCTATCGGCGATTCTCGAACTGCGAGACCGTTTTTCGTCGGCCCCCGAGCTAAGACGAGATATCGCAGACCGTATTGTTATCATAAATTAAAAGTGCGAACACTTGACCTGTGAAAACTAATAATCGAGCCCACGTGCTCGCGATCGCTAGTACGCGCGCTTTCAAAACAATGAACGTGCGAGATCGCGTGCCGCGTGCTGGAGACGTGAACTCGCGTGAGCGCATCTTCACAATGCTCAAGTGCGCTAGCGTGTCCCATACAAACGAGAATAACGGGGAATTCGATGATCTGCTTCAAGAAAAATGACTCGACAATCTCGCTAGATGACTGGTGAACCATTGGATCGACCCTTCCATGCTCGACGCACGTCGATCGCGTCGAAGTCGAGAACAAGAAAAAAGGCATAGCTCGGTTAGCCATTGCTGTGGAGACAAGCAAAGAGCTTTTTCAGGCAGAATCTAAACAATCGCAATTGCCAATCGGGCTGAAACGACGGAATAAAACGTAGCAGCTTGTACAACAAACGGGAATTTAAAAGAACCGGACATGGAGTTTTACCGGTACTGAAATGTAAAAACTGAAACATTTCTTTCTGACTCGCTGCTACTTCTAAGGAATCCAGAATCACTATCAAGAAGGCCCAAACTCTGACATCGTTCTAAGCACGCATTGACAGAAAATCGACACATTATAGAGCTAGAGTATTATTTCCTCTCTAAAAAAAACAAAAATATACATAAAAATCCGACGACTGTCTAAGACACCTGACAGCTTGACATGTTTTACCTAACGATTTTTGCTGTTGTATATGCAGGGTCAACTATGACCTTCTACAAGTAATGTTGTCACAGCTCAGACGAAACACCCGTGCACGGCTGATTTTCAAGCACAAGGATCATCCTTATACCTGTTTGGGTTGCAGAATCCAAGTCCTCTGTGCTGGCCATGACATTCACGTAAGTAGTCGACTTCTGAGATGACAATTTCTTCTCTTTCTTCTTCTCTTTCACCTCCGCGGGCGCATCACGCAAAGGATTGCCATCAGTCATAGTAATGATATCCGGCAAGGAAATTTCTTCTTTATTCATTGGATCTAACATGACGCCACGAGGAGCGAAAGAACTCATTGGCGTGTAATCGTCTTCAACGGGCATCTTTGATTGGGTAGACGCAATATTCAAATAACTCGCAGGAGAATTGGACAAATCCTGCGCCGCAGCGTTGACGTAACTGGTACCTTGCCAACGGCACTTTCTTACTCGGCTCCGTACTCACATAACGCTTCTGATCACTCGACGCGGAAGGAGCCTTTCCGCCACTCATATCCAAGTAGTAAGCGTTATTCGACTGAGGCAATAAAGGTTGTTCTTCAAATTTGGAGTTGGGAGGAGTAAAAGAACTCATAGGCGTGCAATCCTCCGACTTCGACTCGGTCGACGACATATCTAAATGACCCGCAGATATGTCGCCCCTATCTCTCATAGCTTGCAAAGCGTTCTCCACGTCACTCGACTTGATTCTATCCGAAGGATCCCTTTCCCAGCAGCGAAGCATAAACTGATACACGGACTTGGGACAAAGCGAAGGACACTCCAAACTCAAGCTACCTTGAAGAATTCCACCGATCACTTGCTCTTTGCTCTTACCTAAAAATACGGCTGATACCCAAAGACGAAGATCTCCCATAGAAGAACGCCTAGTGACCAGACGTCTGATTCGACAGTGTATTTCCCATCGGTTATCGCTTCTGGCGCCATCCATCGAATGGGCATCGTACCGCCTTTACGACGATAATACTCTTCTTGGTAAATATCTCTTGTCATTCCAAAGTCGGAAACTTTGACTGACAATTGATTATTATTTTCGCCGACGAGACAGTTTCGTGCAGCAATATCGCGATGAACGAACAGACGCGAGGCGAGATAAGCGACGCCGGCTGCAGCCTGAGCGGCGATGTCCACGAGTTGGACGATAGAGAGAATAGAGCGCGGATGATTGTCTCGTTGGGACGCGCATTTCGAATGAAGGCCTTCAAATCGCCGTGTTTCATGACTTCAGTGATGAGATAGATGGCTTCGTCTTGGGTGCAGATTCCCAGAAGACGGACAATGTTTGGATGATCAAAGTTCATCATGATTTCCGAAAATCTTCGGCCGTCTCTTGCGACAAGCCCTGCTTCATTGTTTTCACTGCAACTCGCGTCTGCTCTTATTATTAGTTTTAGATCATTGTTTTGAAGTCGTTGACAACGCCCTTCCGACGAATGATATAGCATGGAAGGGGGGACAGGCGCTATAGTCACCAACAACATTCACTATCTAAAATTAGGACAAAATTATTGACTCCAGCAATTCGTGGCACTGCATGCCTACTACATATGCTTACGTGCGGGTGCATTGAAAGGATTGCTCTCGAGATAAGTTGTCCGCTTGATCGACGTGCATGTGCAAAAGGATTTCGAACGCCTTTTCACTCTTACCTGTAACAGGTTCGATGTTGGAATGCCGGTTTCCGAAAAAGTTTGCCGGCATTCGCGACTCTGTTCTGCACACTTCGTTCTCATTGCTACGGACAACAGAGAGGTGTTTTTCCTGTTGAAATTAGGTCTCATGACGCGTACAACTTCAACTGAATCCATGGCCCTAGAATAAAATACTTTTACTGAATCGTGCTCTTCTACTTCTCTTTTTCCTTCTCTTACTTATATAGTCTCTATGACTAATACAAATGTAATGCCGGAATACCACTTTGATCTATCATCAATTCATTTGCTTGCAAATGACATCAACTATTCTCCTTTACTTTCAAACGATTTCTTCTCAGCCCTCTTCCAACCGACAAACGCTCTTGAGTTGACTACGTTAATGTGACAATCCCCTGAATGAACATCATGGAAAGTATTATGTTGCAAAAGTACGAAATCCAAATATTACTGCTATTGATTTACTCTATCTACTTCTGAGGATGAGAGTTGGGTTGGCGTCACGTGGAAGGTGTCCGTCAGCGCGAGAAACAAAAGTGCAAACATTTCCTAAAAACTCAAACCGATGAAATGTAAAATAATTCTAATCCTTCCTCGTATTGAAAACCACGCCCACACAAGAAAATTCAAACAAGAAAAAATCTGACGACGTCGTCGTAGAGAAAGAATCGCCTTGGCTACACGTACCAGAAGATCAATAATAGAAGTCTATAGGCACCTGTACATGTGTGCATAGAAAACATTGATACTCTACTCTGATCCGTGCTAACCTCAACCGAGAGTCACAATCCATCTTTTAAATAAGATTCCCCCTCTCAAATCGTTTTCTTAGCAATTGCTATTTATGTAAAAATTCAATGATATTTCGTTTATCTTGTATCTCTTACCGCTGCTGCTGATCGTCGTCCTGGTGCAATTTACTCGCCTAGGAGAGAGCAAGGAGGAGAAAGAGCGTGGAAAATGTCTGCGACGCTTCTAACGAGACTTGTCGCTTCGAATAGGGAGTCTCGCGTCAACGTGCGAAAGGAAAACGAAGCGTACTCTAGAAAACGATAGCAAAACGATGACAAACCATCCTGGAAACCAGGCCTGGAACGGTGAAGCGACGAGAAAATTGAAGTGCAACAACTCCCGTATAAGGCTATAGCACGTGAATACGAAAACTATTTTATCGTAATTTTGTACTGCAGCATGCCAAATTAATTCCACTCGCCCATTTGGATTATGCCGTCTAAAAATTTTGGGTAGACTTACATCAACTGTCGTCAAAGGAACATGAACGATGAGCGATCTAAAGAAACAACTCGAATGATTATTGAAAAACCAAAAAAAAGTTTACATTTTCAAACATTCGACTAAGTTTTCTGTACCCTGTGCTCCCCCCACTACAATTAATTGATTGTCTTTTGTTGTACATGCACCATGTCTGCATCGTCGCTTAATCATTGATGGCAAAGGAAGCCAATCCCCAGACAATTCATCATACATTTCAACACGATTGCTGCAACCCCATTCTTTCTCTCCTCCTGTTGCGACGACTTTCCCATTCCATGATGACAATTGACACCATAGCTTTGTAGTTGGCTTGATATCAATCCACTCTTGTTTCACTATTGAAAAGCATTCAACTGAATTCCCCGCATCGAACCCTCCTCCAACAAACATTGTGTCATCAATAACTGCCAATGCACACGAAGACCGTTCATTCTTCATTTTCTTTATTGGTTTCCATTCTCCCTTATTAATATCAAAACAATCAACTCGATCACTCCAAAACCCTCCAACAAGATAAATGTTCCCATTGTGTCCAATTGCCGATCTGCATTTAAGTTGATATTCATGTGGTATTTTAGTTATTAATTCTAAAACTCTCGTTTCACTTTTCCATTCATAAATTCTCGAACATCGACCCCTGTCATTGATATCCATGACATATCCTTTTCCTTCACATCCAAAGACACTCCCTATGCAATGAATCTCCGGGAGATGATGATTCTTTCCCTCCCACGCTCCCTTCTCCAACTGAAAAATTCTATCTATGTAACCGACATGTAGCGTTCCATTGATTTCAGCCACACGTCCATATGGCCAACAATCAATTAACATGTTTGTCATGTTTGTCTCCCATTTGAGATTAGGACTTCCCATCAAAGGTCCAATCTAAATGTATCCAATTAAAAACCCTAAAATCGATTTCTTTAGACACGTCCACCTTAGTTCTTAAACCAACGTTCGTCACTTTCTCTTTGTTCTTCTCTTCTCTCTCCTTCTTTAATTCTCTTTCCAATTCTTTGATCTTTTGTTCACTTTTCAACGAAGGCTCCGTACGTTCTTCGTGTTCATTTTCCTCAATCATTTGTGCGACGTGTTCCTGTCCTTTGGTTTTTCTCAAAATATTCATAAATCGGTCAAACGAATGGGGGCCTCTTTTAGGCAAAATGGAAACAAGAAGTGTACCCGACCTTTTCTGGTCATCGATAGAATCAAGAGAGAGCCTCTCATATTCTTGAGCAGTGATGAGTTCGTTGGAGAGAAGACGACTGAGGAAAGTGAGAGGCATGAGAATTTCAATCAGATCGTGTAGAATCGAATGCACACGCGTTTTCCATCTCTGATCCATTTCAAAGAGGGCGGAAGAGCACACAAAGCGACGTCAAAGCGAGATAAACAAAAGTGGGGACTTCGGGGGACTTCAAAGATGACGTCAACAGAATTTGCGACTGCGCCAACTCTTCGTAGAAAGAAGAGATCGCAACTTTTTCGTCGTCCTAAGAAGTCGAATCTGTTCTAGAAGGCTCCTTTATAGGTTTTTGGTTTTAGTTTTCGTGGCTAGATGTTCCTGTCAGTGTTCACGTTTATTCGCGTTTCCTCTGCTCGAGCTCGATTGCAACGTGAATTTCGATTTATTTAGTCTTGGCAGATGCGTTTGCCGTTGCTCCTATGGCTCCATTATGACCGAAAAGTGTCTGTGAAGCCAAATCTGGTAAATAAATAATATTATTCACGTAACTTTGTGTGCCAATTGTGAAGTACAGTATGTTTGGATACGGAAATGCCGTCGAGAGAACAATGCAGAGATCTTCTCGTAAGCTAACTAAATTGCATATGGATATATATATGTATATCCATGTAGATTGCTATCTACTTGGAACATTGAGACTGACATTGAATTATTTTATTTAATCAAATACTACGTGTAGAAGAAGATGTGGGATTGTGACGTACCGCGTATGGTGTGTTGCCTAACAAAAAGGAGATCATTGGAAAGTGTTCTGTATGCTTTCTCCACTTCCTTCATCAACAATCAAACTAAAGAGAGTTCCTCTCTTCTCAAAGGCAACACGTCAATACTGACTACACGTGACGCCTACAGAATCAACTAAATCCCTGGCCCTAGATGAATTCCTCAATTCCTGAATCATGGTAATTGCCCTGCGTCTTTTCGTTGTCTCCCTGCCTCTTTGGCCTATCATCAAATCATTAATTTGCGAATCCCATCAACTACTCTCCTTTACTTTCAAATGATTTCTTCTTCCGCTCGTGAGTCGACTACGTCCACGTGACCATCCCCTGAATACTTCAATCATGGAAATTCCCATATTGCGAAAGTACAGAATCTAAAATATTACTACTGTTGAGAGGCAGGATTGACGTTACGTGGAAGGTGTCCGTCAGCGCGAAAAAGAAAAGTGTAATAAAATGCTAAAAACTTCAATCAATAAAAGCAAAACATTTCATTCTGGTTCTACACTTGTATTTATACCCACACAATTAATAATTAATTCCAGCAAGAAAAAGTCTGACAACGTCACCGTAGAGAAAGAATCGCCTTGGCTTTACGCTCCAGAAGATCAATAAAATTATTCTATAGATACACGTTACATGTCAATGAAAACATTGATACTCTACTCTGATCCGTGCTAACCTCAAACAGGAGTCAAAATCGCTTTCTTTCTGCTTTCTGAGAAAGAGATTCGCTCAACTCAAATCGGTTTTCGCGACATGTCTATATAGAAATTCGATAAAATCAAAGATATTTCGTTTTCTCGTATCGCCCACAGCTGCGGCTGATCGTCGTCGCGTTGCATTCGATTGCAATTGCCTAGCTACTCGCAGCCTTCCGTCATTCCACTTTGCCTAGGAGAGAGAGATCGAGAGCGAGGGAAAATGTAGCAACGCCTCTAAGGAAGCCTGGCTCTTCGAATAGGAAGTCTCCCGTCAAATTATCAGACGAAAAACAAGTGTGCTGCAGAAAACGATAGCAAACGAATCTGAAAACGGCGAAGCGAAGAGAAAGATTGAAGAACAGCAATTCCCGTATACCACGTGGATACATAAATATATCAACTGGATCACTCCCCCATATTATCCCCTCCCACAAGATAAATGTTCCCATTGTGTCCAATTGCTGATCTCCCATAGAGTTGATATATTCATCTGGTATTTTAGCTAATAATTCCAATTTCTTGTGTCCATTCATAAATACTGATATCCATGACATATCCTTTTCCTTCACATTCAAAGACACTCTCTATGCGTTTAATCTCCGGCAGATGATGCTTCTCTCCCCCCACGCTCTCTTCTTAAACTGCAACATTCTATTCCCATCACCAACATATAGCAATCCATTGATTTCAGCCACACGTCCAAATGGCAAGTAATCAGTGGACAGGTTTGGTATGTTTGTCTCCCATTTGAAACTGGGACTTCCCATCGAAGGACCAATCTAAATATATGTAACTCCCAATCGCATTTCTATCAACCCAATTCAACGACCTTTTTTCTCAATCCTACAACAGTCATTTCGGCGCGAACGAGATCTCCCTTCCATTTTTCACTTTCTCATTCACAAGTCGATCAATTTCATTCTCTACATAGAACCTATTGAGTCAATTAAATCCCATCCAAGCGCATTCCCGAGTATTACTTCTCTTTTCTGGTTCCAATAATTGCCGAACAACATGCTCTTGTCGTCCCGTACCTCGTAGAACGTCGACAAACTCGTCGAAGGCCGTCTCACCTTTTCGCGGCAAAATGTCGACAAGGATCGAGCATGCGCGATTTGTCTTCGTTCGTCTTGGACGAATCGCGCAGCATTGCGTACTGCTCTCGAGAGACGAGTCTCTCGGCGAGAAGACGATCTAGAACGGACATGGGATCGAACACTTCGACGATCGACGGAAGATTGTCGTGGACGCGATTTCTCCATCGCTTATCCATCGTAGACGCTTCTCTCTTCTCTCTTTTGCGGCGAGGGTAACAATGGGGAGATGCGCGGGGAATTGCGCACTAAATAAAGGTCGGACTTGGTTCGGGGAGTCCCCTTTCGAGGGCACGAGATACAAAGTTCACTTGACGTCATCAACTTTTGCTTTGTATGCGAGAAGAGCTTTGGGGACCTTTCGCGTAGGAAACAATAAGATAACAAGTCTTTGGATGTCAATTTCATTGTTTTGTAAGGTCAATCCTAACGAAATCTTTTTTTCAGTTCGTTTGAGTTTTATATTTGTCGTCGCGATTTTTTGATCAATGTGTCAAAGTTAATTCACGTTCTCCATCTGATTTCACCTTATTAAAAATTGACATCACCAATATATGTATTTTTATTATTGAGCAAACATCTACTATCGTAGATGAGTGCTACAGTATTCATCAACAAGAGAACAAAGACAAAGTAGAGAGCATTCGTTTGATGTAATAAATTGAGATGCTAATATTATTTTCCTGCAGGCTAGGTCACATGTGCACGAGCTCCTCTGCCAGATGAGCTCTTCCGCTTTCAATCCAAGGGCCATTCAAACAACATTTGAGAAAAGATGTGCTTTCTTGACAATTTTTAAAAAGTTTTCTCTCCACTGTTAATCGTAAATACGAATAATTATTTAATAACATTTTTATTTCAGCTTGACCGCCGGCTCTCAGTCACAAACCCAAGTAAATTATTTCTATTTTTTCTTCTTTCGTCACATATTCAATTTCTGGTACGTTTCTTTAGAGAATGTTATGTAGACGTAGCGTAGAGACGACAGGATCGTGAGCATAAAGAGGTGCCGCAAAACTGAATTGAAAGCTGTGTGAGTGACCTTAATTTGATATACTTTATCAATAAATAATTTTCGTATTTACGTGCCTTATACGGGAGTTGTTGATCTTCAATCTTTCTCGTCGTTTCGCTGTTTCCAGGTTTGTTTTCCATCGTTTTATAGAGCACGCTTCTTTTTACCGCTCACCCTCTGACGTAAGACTTCGTATTGGAAGCGCCAGGTCCCCTTAGAGGCGTAGCAGACGTTTTCCTTTCGCGATCTCATCCTCGCTCTCTCTCCTAGGCAAAGAGAAACGACGAAAGGCTTCGAATGGCGGAGAAATTGCAACACGAGGACGATCAGCCGCAGCGGTGAGAGATAGAAATAGATAAAAACGGATTAAAATCGATTTTCTCGAATTTTTATTATAAATAGCAATTGCTCCAAATACGATTTGAGACGATCGAATCTCTTTCAAAAATCCATTGCGACTTCCGTTTGAGGTTAGCACGGATCAGAGTATCAATGTTCTCTATTTTCACATGACTCCTATTATTTATCTGTGATATTTGTTCTCATCAGTCGATTACGTATGATCTCTTCTGGGAATTGTCTCTTTCCATTCCACCAAGGGTAAGACGGGAAGTAAAGGAAATGAAAGATACATAGACTATTGCTTTTATAGAAGCCTTCTTCTTCTTTGTATGGCAGTTTGGGATTTTCCACGTCACTGGATTCTACCCTGACGGATTGTTTCGAATTGTTTACGGAACCTGAAATGCTGGATGGAGACAACGAAGTATCTGTAGAATTCTATACTCTAATTCAATTATTTCTTTTTCTATAGCACGCTATGCTTTGAGTCTGTTTACTAATGCAAAGATTCCTATTCAAGGCGCGATGTTCCCTTGGAGGCGTCACAGACGTTTTCCTCTTCCTAGCACTCTCTTGGAGACAACGAAAGGCTTCAAATGGATAGGAAATTGCAACAAGCCGGTGTGCAATAAGGTGAAAACGAAAAGGGCCACCTCGCTTACTATTTTATCCGTTTATGAATATTTTTCTATTTCATTATTCTTCTATGAACCAATGTGAGCCCCTTCTTATGTCAGTAACAATTTACGTCACTTTCTCATTAGTATTTGTTGGAGACGTTTTATACTTCTTGAGTGGGAACAAATGTACTTATTTCATCTTCTTTTCAAGGTAAAATGCCACGTGATAATTTATCTGTTTAGTGATGTCGTCTTATTACTCTTAGATCTACGTAATAGCTTCTCGATTGGATCGTTTGGCAATGCTTATTACCTCTTATCAACAATGTGATGGCAATCGATGAATATAGAATTTGATGACGTAGAGGATCCTCGAGGGGCGTCTACCTAGAAATCATGCTCAAACGTTAAATTTTTAGTCAAAATTTTTAACATACGTATATCGCTTTGTTTTCTAGGTCCGTCACCCTAATAAAACGTGTGAATTTGATGATGTAAGGAAAAGGGGTCTTCCTGATAAAAGTGCAAGGCGTGTGTTACCATGGAGACGACGACTGTGGTGATTTCATTGATAGAACTTATGCTTGTTGTCTACGTTCGTGACCATGGCAACACGTGTGCACGACGTCTTTTTGTGATATCACTTTGGGGATTTCAAGTTGAAGTAAGGTGTCTTTCCTCGTCGTTTTTATAGAATGTTCATGTCGCTTTTTTTTTGCAGGGAAAAGCTTTCTCCTCTCCTAACCTCGTAAATGTGATTAATTAATCAACATTTATAATGCCAAGTCACGCATAGCGTCCTTTTCCATGACTAGATGCGTATTGGTTCGCTTCGTAGCCAAGTCGGTTAGCTTCTTGATTTCATTTACATCGTTTTCAAAGAGCTGCAGTATGACAATAGTTCCGTTTATCAGAGAATTTAATAGACTTAATTACTTCATTAGTCGATTGACTGTACTACAAGTTCTTCGTAAAAGTGTACACTTTATTTCGTTGGGCTTCAGGAGGTGTTGGTAATTTATTTCTATCGTTTTCTTTCGCCGTATTAATTCTGTTGTCCTTTCAGGGATTACGAATTGGTGACTTATCTAGAAACTCTTTTTGGAAGAAGTTCTGAGAAAGAAGATGTCACAGAATCGGCTTTGTTTCTATATTTTATACCGTATTTGTAGTAGAGATAGTTGCAGAGAAGTAGTGTAGACGTACAGTAGTGTGGCGACAGGGTCCTGAGCACGACCCTGCATTAGATATGAAACTGCTCCGAGGCCTCCTCTAGAGGAGTCGTGTGCACGCGCGTCGCAGGCAGACAATAACGTAGACTTAGGCGAACTCCAAACTTTTATTAAATAAAACCCGGAAGTAAACCAGAATCTATGAAAAAATTTGCACATGGGTCTTGCTTGTTTCGCTGTCCACCTGCACGAACCGCGAGGGGTCCGTACAGGCTTCGGTTGGGTGGGGGTCATCCTCACTACTCCCCCGTCGGAGTTAGAGCCTGTTTAGTCTCCCGGCTCGGACGCCTGGGACCGGCAGACCTCGGATGTGAGTTCTGCCGGCCTGGTTCCAGGGGGACCGCTATTGTGACCCACCGCGTCTTCCTAAGTGGGGTGGCAGTTTATCACTCGTGCCACGGGAGTAGGGGATTGAATCCCCTGCGTTCAAGCCACGTTTATCCTCTCTGGCTCAAGAGTTGGGCCGGTTTTATTTAGTCACCTCAGGGCCTGGCCAGAGGTGAATGTGGCTACAAAACAAAAATAAGCAGTTCAGATCAAATGCAAAGAACCTGAACCGAAACGAGAAATCTCGCGATCGCACAGATATAGTCCATGAAAGAGCTTGAAGTAATTGAGTGCCCATGACGTTGTAGAACGTTTCTCCTTAAAAAGAGAATCCCAGCTTGGAATTATTTGCTGTGGCTTTATAGAGTACTGATGACACTAGAAAACAATCTAATTTTAGACTTACATCTAATCTTTGGATGTACTACATTACCCAGTTTGAGCGTTTCGTTGACTGGATAAAGAACGACATTCTAGATTGCTTGTCGTGTAGCTTTGCGTCGTTGTATTCGTCAACGTTGCTACGGCAACAGAGCAGAGATATTTGTCTTAGCGTTTCAGGTCTTGGTTCCCATGACGGCCAAAGGCGACGATTTTATCGACGTTCTCTTTCTCTCGCGTCGAGACGAAACATTGGAGAAATAAAGTAACATTCCCCAATAGAGTAACGTCCTAGTTTCTGTTGAAGTAATTGGGTCTCGATACGCGTACAGAATCCCCCGGCCCTAGAGTAATTCCTAACAAATCACTTTGGTGTAGCTCTTTACAAGTAACTGCTCTTCTATTATTTTCATATCCCTTCTTTTACTTTATAGTCTCCGTGTCTAGTATTCCAATTCACAGCTGCTTGTACTATCAACAATTCATTTATTTGCAAAACACATAAACTATTCATCCTTACTTTCAAGCGATTTGTTCCCGGCTCTCTTCCGCCCGTGAGTCGACTACGTCCACGTGATCATTCCCTAAACGCTTCAATCAAAATAATGAAAAATGAAGTGCAAAATATAACCACTATTCATTTACTGTGTCTACTTTTTTTTGAGGATGAGAGAAAGGATTGGCCTCACGAGAAAGACGTCCATCAGCGTGAGAAGGTAAAGTGTGATCGTTTCCTAAAAACTCAAATAGATAAAAAAAACAAAACATAATTTAAAATTCTACACTCGTATTCATATCCACGCCTACACAATTAATAATTAAATCCAGCAAGAAAAAGTATGACGATGTCGAAGCAAAGAAACAATTGCCTTGGACACAAGATCAATATCGGGGAAGTTTCTAAGCACCTGTCATATATACTCTGATCCGTGCCAACCTCAAAAGAGAGTCACAATCGCTTTTTGAACGACATTCTCTCGTCTACAATCGTTTTGCGACCAATTGCCATTTATATAAAAATTCGAGAAAACCAATGATACTTCTTTCGAGATCGAATCTTTCACCGTTTCAGCTAATCGTCGTCGTGTTGCATTCAATTGCAATTTTTCGCCACTCGAAGCCTTTGATCGCTTCTCTTTGTCTAGGAGAGAAAGAGAAGAAGAGTTCGAACACGGAAAACGTCAGCGCGACGCCCCTAAGGAGGCCTGACGCTTCGAGAAGGATATCTCTCGTCAAAGTACCATCTGAGAGAGAAGTGGGATATCGAAAACCAAGGGAAACAAAACTTGGAAAAGCTGAAGCGACGAGAAAGATTGAAGTACAGACACTCCCGTATACAACGTGAAAATCAAAGTTATTTCATTGTATTTTGGACGGCTGCCTTTGGTGCAATTCCACGAAACTTCATAAATGAAACGAGCTGATCGGGCACTTCAGCGAGCACTTCGCGTGCCTAGACGTAATAATGACAAAGAAAAAAAGAATGCAGCGAATTTAGTATATTCACCAGAGAGAAATCCATTCCAATTCGAGGACGTAATTCTCCGAACGAAACAAACTGAACAATATCTCTCGACATTGTCCTGCCCTCCGACGACATGAGAGGAACGCTGTCTGCATCAAATGTTTCCTTGATTTCATAAAGTATGAGTAGACAATTATGATTAGAAATCTGTACAGTATACCATTTGACTGAAGTCGACATCTCAAACGCCTACAATGATTATTGATAGAGCTTCATCAGACGCATCGACAATTTTATCAATTGTTTTTTCCATGTCATGAATGACACCATCCTGCGTGCAGAGATAATAAAAGTCGCTTCATAGCATTTAACACGTACAGTTAAAATGAGAAGAATATTGTAAGTCTGATGCTCCTGAGTCACTGAATAAGATCGAACATAGCGCAGAGCGGCATCCAGAATAGGCGAAAACAAAGAAGGACCACTGCATGAGTCGTACACCGGCAAGCGATTGTCGATAGGCAGTCAAAATTCCCTAATGAGAAGCATGATGTCGTTTTAATAATTATAATCATTAACAATAATCGTAAAGAACCTCGACTCAGTACACTTCGGGGTTGTACGTGTTTCCAGAGAGTGGGAAGCAATGAGATGCACCCGTCGTATCAACAGGCAATACGGCTCCAAAACCCCACGCTGGAAACATCTCATCCGAATCGTATTCAGCAAATATTTTGCCTATGGAGGTAATCGCTTCTACATAGGCATTAGGCAATCGAAATTGAGAGATGAATGCTTCGCTTGTTCTCACCGTTGGTCCATTGTAGTGAAGTGAATGCGGCAGACTAGGAAGTCCATTGGAAGCCTGAAAGTGACGCAACAATTCCACGATGAAAAACAGCAACCATCACGCTTAGACTGCATCCACCTTTCAGGTAATCAAATACATAGAGTGAGACTACAAGGTTGAATATCATGGATAGACAAAGCTAAAAAGTCAAGTATAATACCCTTTCCCAACGACGGCTACAGTTTAATTCATTTCTTTTACTTGTGATCGAAACCGCTAGACGACGAGCTACTATTGTAAGGTGAGCGTTTCTTTATTTAAACAAACAATAAAATCAGCAGCTCCGGTGCATTTGAGCCACAATTCGACGGCAATCGCCGACGGAAAGCCCCTATACGCGTCCACGTCTTGACTTTTCTCGCCGCCGCGATGCTTCATGTCAAGACTTTAGGACTTTTAGAGTCGCTTCCAACCAAGGTAGTGTCAGCGGACAACGCCGTAGAGTTGCTGGCGACGAATCACACATGTTCGCTTCGAAACTGAGACGTCCCGGATACATACAGCACCCCCGGATCCGCGTTTTTTCGAGCTGCGCTGTCGCTTTTCGGCAAGGGGCGATTGTACTTTTGTCGCTGCAATATGCGATGTGTGATGCATTTCTTTAGGTTTTGCAAGAAGGGGGCTCCTTTGAGGAGTCGCATCTGTATCTACACCGTTTTGATGACGTTTTTATGAGTATAGTGAGCACCCGTGAATGTAAACCTCAAACTACTGCACATTCGCACGTAACCTACACGTGTAACGGCGTACATCTCGTTAGCACGACTGTTTCTTCAGTTCTTCTGCATCAGATCTCGTTCTTCCTTTCTCAAAATACATTTTCCACTCACTCAGAAGCAGTTTAAAGTCGGGTACAGCTGGAAAGAGAAGAGCATATTTATAAAATTAATTAATTAATTAATTAATTAAACGCCGCGCGCGTACGGCAGTTGTCTTCGTCGCTTCCGTCAACGCAGTCGTCGCGCCCGTCGCACAGCAAGCGCATGCCAATGCAGCTAGAATCAGTGCACTGATGTTCCCCGACATCACACGGAGAATCAGTCGTGTCCGCATTCCTCAGTGGACTGCGCGTTGTTGCTGTAGCGAGGCTTGGCTGCGTCGTTTTCTCTTCTGCATTACTGGGAGTAAGCAGGCTCGGCTGGGTCGTCCCTCCACCTGCGTAATGATTAGACAAGCTTAGGTTACTTAAGTTAACGAATCTATAAAGCGAATCCAAATCTGTTATAGGCTTTTTTGTACAATTTTTCGCGCTTTCGTCTGATCCGTCTATGCAGTCGACAATTGTGTCACAGAAGAAAACGCTCAGGACGCACTGGCCGTTGTCGCAATTTGTTTGTAAAGGAAGACAGCGCTTTTCTGCGTGAAAGAAAGGCACTCGGTTCTTTTTTAACTATTAATAAGCATTGCACCGAAATTTTATAATATTCTAAAGCAATTAAGCCAGAATTGAAAGGATAGCCGGACCTATGGCTCGTCTCAAGTAAAGCCTTGTAGGAGGTACCTTCCGCAAAAGGGATACGGAAGGTCCGGGTGGGGGAAGTAAAAGAGGCAATTCCTTACCGCAGTCAACACTCAACTCGTCAGATCCATCACGGCAGTCGTTAGTCCCGTCACACCTACGTCTAAGATCGACGCACTGATCGCTCGAGTGACACGAGAATTGATGAGGAGCGCAAGGCTGGGTCACTAAAAACAGTAAGTGACTGGTTCAGAATTGCCCAAGAACGTCGCGTCTTGACTATACAGTTTACTGCAATCGACAAAGGCTCACGGTTGAGTGAGGTTTGGTTAGCTTAGCCCGTATATAGTATGCCACATTGCAAGCGATACGTATACAGCTTCGTTTTACCACTAAGCTCAACATCGCGGGCTGGGCTGTATTACCAGCGAATTTGACCAGATGTAAACACGCCAAAAAAAACGCCAACTTCATTAGCAAAGAAAAGTGCACAGGACGCAACTGATCAGGTGACTCGAAACGACGCGTCCTATAAATCCTGTGCTAATTAATTAACCGCAGAAACGCCTTACTCCGGACCTGCAGCGCTCCGCCTTTCTAAGAGATCTCGGTTACATATTGCAAAGTAAACAAAGTGCTCCTGCGGACCAAGGAACAAGGCAATCAATCAATCAATTAATCAATCAATCATGTCAGAGAACCGCAGCAGTTTGTGAAGATAAATAATATAAGCGAAACGTCAAATTATTCAAAAATTGTGTCTTTTTTGGATAGTCCTTGTGGCTGGTTTTTCTATGCCGTCTATTGATGTTTTCTCTACAGAAGCTTCTCCTCCCAACGAGATACACAAGCAAGCAAAAATAAATGAGAATCTAATATTCTGCTTGACTGCTCTTTCTGCTGCCATGGCATTGTACACCTTTTATTCATTTTTTCAGGTTCCTAGAAAGCGGCAAAAAAAGCGCACGATTGTTTCTCCAAGGACCATCAAAGTCGTCTTCTTTGTGCGCAATTACTGCTCGGCTTTTAATCGTCTGTCCTTGCAAATGAATAAATGAAATCTTGCATGGTTTGGCGTTCAGCTTGGTATGTAGCATTTGCGAAATGGACCTCTGTTAGTGTTGCTTGTATTGTATGAGGTACGTAGTCTACGTTTCTACAACTGTATAGTAGCAATCCAAGCTAAATTTGGGCCTGCTATTTTCATTTTTGTGCTTCATTTTATCTAAACACGCGATGTAACCGGCTGGAAAACGCGGTTCCCTCTATGGAAAATGAGTGCAATTTGCCTGCACGCTGATCGAAACCTATCCATTATTATGAAACCATCTATGATGTAAACCGTACCGTTGAGGATGAAAAACGAACGAGGAGAGGATCGACGTCGATCAGGAGCAGATATGGAAGGGTCGGTTCGAGAGAATGAATCGATCAACGCAACGCCACTCGAACCGTAGATATGCTCGAACGATAGGGAACTTCAGTCTCCCTGCATTCCCGGACAAAACAAAACTTCTCGATCCTGCCCGAGGTTCTACACGATATTCTGCGTCGTTGCGACGCTCGCACCCTCTCCTCGGCGTGCTGTCTCAGTCGACTGTGGGGCGCAACGGCCAATCGCGTGAGAACAAACGCTTCGATCGCTCGATCGAGGCCCTTTGCAACGCGCGTAAGCTTAGGCTCGACCCATTAGCTGTCGTCGCATTGTTAACCATATACGAAGAGAACGTACTCTTCTATAACGTACCATATAGCGTACTTAATTGGCGACGTACGTCCGAAAAGGACTATATAGCTAGCTGGCTGGTAGTCTATATATAGTCTTCGATATAAGTGCTACCAACCGCGTGGCCTATATAGCTCCGTGATATGATCGACGCGCGTACGGGATTTTCCCACTCCAGAAATGTTCCGTACGTATAGGCATATGCGTTGTATTTCGCGGGAGAAGACTTGACTCGGTTGATAAAGTAAAACGTATTCGTCAGGGAAATATTCCGAACTGCATGTTCTCTGCCATGTCAAGTTTATACCTTGCTGCGCCTAGCTTGAATACGGTTTCGAAATAAATCCGCTTGTGCTGTTGAAAGCCATTCTTCCTTTCTTGATAACTAGAACTCAATTAACGTAATGCATAGTCGACTAAGCCGTACAAGCCCTACGCCGAAGCACTGACGTCTTCTTCCAAATTCTTCTAATAGCTTTGTTCTCCTAGATCGATTTGGCTTGATTTGGAGAAGGTGCACGCAGTCCGCTCAAAGTATTCGATTTGGTCAGCTACTTTGTACCTACATGTACGTCCGACAGATGATTACATGTGCACTAGGTATGCAGGTTTTATTAGGAATAACGTGCGTGCTTCTGCATGATTCCAGGGTCGATAGCATTAATTCTCGTTCGGTCTCCGCGCGGATTTCCGTCGAGGATATTGTAGCCGACGCCCAGATCGGGTCGCCGCTGTACGCGGTGGAAGTTCATCTGCGCAAGCAGTCTGAGGAGCGCACGGCTTCTTGAACGAGCTGCACGAACTGCTTGCTGAAGAGATCGCGAAGAGACACGCAAGCTACTACAACAAGCTGCATTTCTTGCTGATGACCGGCTCCGAGGCTCCGACGCAAATGACTGGCTGCTCTCGGGCTATATCGGCGGCTTCTAATAATTGCATAGGAGCTGACGTGTGCAACTTATTCAGAGAGTCATCTGGAGAAGCAACACAGGTGTACAGAATGAGACTTTCCATTGTTCTTGACAACTCGCGCTGCACGATTTGCCACAAGAGGATTGCGTTATCGCGCAGGCAATTATGACTATAAGCCTATATCTCTGTAGAGCGTCCTACTCTGAGGCTAATTTCTTGTGCGAAGGACTGATTGCTTGAGAGAGAGTCATGGGTGGCTTGATTGTTTGATCCGACAGCTGACGCACGACACATTCTTGAGCCAAAAAGAATTGTTTTCTCTGGCCGCTGACGCACGACAGCTAATGCAGGACGCATTCTTGAGCCGAAAAGAATTGTTTTCTCTGGCACCTGACGCACGACAGCTGATGCAGGACGCATTCTTGAGCCGAACAGATTATGCGAAACCTGCCGAAAGTAATTCCTGCAAGGAGCCGGCAGCTAATTAGTTTCATTGGCTGCAGCTGCTGCGTTTGCTTTTTTGAAAACTATCAAACAGCAGTGATGTCTTTGATTGCGCATCTGTTCCTTCAGTGCAACTGGCAGTTCATGCTAATAAGACAAAGATCATGCATTGTCTCGCATTTTTCGTCGGTGTGGAAAATGTTGAGTTATCCATCTCTCCTTCAAGAGCGGAAAGGATAGTCTCAGCGCACAGCAAGAACGTAATAGAATTTATTCACTCATTCACTTATTCATTCATTTTTTCATTCATTTATTCAGTATGCAAACTTACTTTGGCTATCAATAGTACGACAGCTGGCTCAGCCAATTATCCTAATAGAAGAGCAATCCATCTGTAAGGCTCGCCACAACGGCGCCGTAGCTTTTAGGCTTTTAGCACTCGCAATGTTAACATCTTGCATCTGAACAGAACTGCAGATGTTGTTCATTTATCACCAGCCGCGGACAAGCCGCACACTTAGTCATTAATGACCTCAATCATTACAGAACTTTCGAATCAATGTGCAGTCTACATAAAGCCGTGGTCTTGCACTTGCAGTCAGTACAAGCCAGTCTTTGCTACTCTCGACAAGCCACTCATGTACATTCTTTTCTATCTTCACATTTTTCTTTAGCTCCAACTCTATACGCTGAAAGCTGCTCGTCGAACAGAGATGCCAGTCAGTCCTGCACGCCAAAACCTTGCACATTGCCCAACAGGCTTCAAGAACAAAGAGATCTTCTGGGACGACGAAGATGAAATTGACAATTGGTTTACAGGTACTCTTCCTGCTGGCGACTACGTTAGTGATACCAGAATGGAGTTCTGCTGTCCAGTCTACTTTCCAACACAAACACCTTTTGTTCTTATGCCAATAATCTCAGTTTGTCAGCAGGTGGTAGGAATGGCCGTAAAAAAAGAGTGGTTAGTTTGGGACGACGAAAATACGGATAACATCGACTATAACTCTCCTACCCAGCCAAGGCCTTACGACAGCTGGCCTACAAGGTACGAGCACCAGCTCCACTTTTGCTACTACACAGCAAAGTAGGACGCGAAGTCAAGAAGGAGACAATAGAATCACTTCTGCTGCATGTCAATGCCTAAACGTTTATTGTAACCGATGTCAAGTACCGCGACGTTGCTTTTAATGTTTTGTCTTTCCATTGATCTATGTAAGAGTTTTGTGTGTAATCAAAATAGCTAAGAAGCGCAAGTGTTCTTTGATTGATTATGGTAGAGTGTGGTACTTCTCTAAAAGGGAAGGACAACTATACGTCAATACTTTCGATCTTAGTTGTCAGTTGCCGCATCTCATTTGATTTTAGCGTAAATGTTTCAAGCAAAATAACTAATGGCTTTTGCAAAGAATGAATCCAAAAATTTGCCACACAGAATATATTCTAATTAAGAGAAGAAAGATGGCGATTACTGGTATCCTAAAAAAAGAGGGTCACAGTGCGACAGTTCTTTTCTACAAATGCTACAACGAGCGATCCTTCTCTACTGTGAGAAAAATTAAATCTTATCTTCGTAGTACAACGGAGCAAGGAGCGATAAAATCATTTGATCACTCCCTCTTACGTCAGATTGGAGCAATAGGAGCTGAATTTTGATTAGGTGGAGAAGACTCACCGGTACACTCTAGTGGCTACTCTCGACAATACTTGTACCGTAAGCGGAAGTGAAAGAAACGCGTTTTGGCACTTCAGTCATCAACTCATTAACTTTTTTTAAAAAGAACGGCAGCGTAGCAGTGCACTGCCACTCCCAATGGCACTTTAATGAGTCTGAAAAGGGTCGTTTGCGGGGACCGCATCCTTACAGCAAGAAGGGCGGATGTCCTTCTTGCTGACATGTAGATACATCCCACCCCATGTCACCGGACTCTTTCTTTCCAACAGGTACTTCGTTTGTCTTCTCTTTCTTCAGTTCGCTCTCCGTGGTGATAATCACGCGTGGGTGCGAAACTTGCTGATACGTCTTCCTTTTCTTCTCACAGATGCGTCAGCCGATGCTAAAGTTAGCCGTTAGTGGTTCTGACCAAAACCGAAAGTCCTTACGAGGTTTCAGCGGATTTCGCGATCGTGATGTTGGAACCGGGCGTTCGAGTCCTTTTGCATCTGCGCACGCTCGATCGTTCGCCTGTCGGGTTCTAGCTCGCTCGTTGCCAAATTAAGGCACGCCGACGAAGCCAATGGTATTGACTGCGAACGAAATTAACGCAGTCAAATGATGCGTCAGACAGGAGTAAAGTTCGCCTTGTCGGCAGGTTGTCATCGACGATCAGGTCGTCTGTCTCGTTCGGTTCCGGTTGGGGTGACGTCGGTTTCTCACGTGTCAGGTGCACCGGTCACGAGACATCAATATTTGATTGTCTCGTCAAGTCATAAACAATAATAATTGCATTCACGCCTACGACGTCGGCGTACAATGTTCGGCGAGCGGGAATCACATAGGGACGTCATGGGGTAGACTGTCGTTTGGATGCTGGAGTGCTCGAACTCGTCATAATTGAGAAGGCCGATCGAATTCGGTGTATTGGGCGCTATAACGGTCCAAAGGAGAGCTTTCCTGTCGCTTACAGATGTCATTGACGGACTTATGGCACGACTGCGCACCCGCTGGCGCAGCCGTGGATTGTCCGCTGGGGGACGCAGCCCATTCCGGGCAGCGGCCCCGTTCCGTCGACGCGCTCTGTGTTACTAGTTAAACTAAAGCTTTATTGACGTCTGCTTAGCTACTCTCCCTGGTCACCAGTTTGGCCAGAACCGGAGCCCCTCCTCTAATAATCGCTATTAATCTCCTGACGTCACTACCCCTTACGTAACTTAAACACATACGACACTCCACAGACAGCCCGTATATAGAATCGTCACACTTATACCGTATAGCGCAAAATATTCGCGGGAGAAAACTTTCGCGAATTTGCCTAGAAATGAACTTCGCGAAGAAAACTTTCGCGATCGTCAGGGCCCTACTTATGACGTGTGTGAAAATCTAAAATTTCGCGGGAGAAAACTTTCGCGAAGGGAAAAAAATCGCGAAATTCGCGAAAGTTTTCTCCCGCGAATATTTTGCGCTATACGGTATGCCGCCACTCCATCGAACGATGGACATGTAGGGAACTTTGGACTCCTTGCTTTCCCGGACAAGGCGTGACTTCTCCGTTCGACCACGGATGCTATCCGTTGTTCGACCTGCGAAGTTCTACACGATATTCTACGTCGTTGCGACGCTCGCACTCTCGGCAATCGACTGTGGTGCGCAACGGCCAATAGCGTGAGAACAAACGCTTCGATCGAGGCCCTTTGCCACGCACGTAAGCTAGCGTAGGCTAGACCTACGCAAGCCATTAGGGTTAGGGTCATTAGCTGTCTAATGCGAGAGGCTAACGATGAGTCAGCATCTCGTGATCCACTAATTTCTGTAGAGTGAGTAACACAATTGAACGATATCGCAACCGTAAGAGCAATGCATCGATCGAACTTCCAAGTTCTTCAGGTAGCTAGCTGCTTCCAGGCTCGGCTGCAGCATCATATAGCCAATCTATCGCAAAATGAGAGCATCTGAGTCGCCCAAATTACGCTAAACTGAAAGTAAATAATTAAGAGACCTTCGGTCGACTCGGGATTTTTCTCTCTCTTTTAAACGTCCTAAAGCCTCTTTGAAACGCAATAGGACTGTGTTGGTGGCAGTTTCTGCGTTTCGAACACGTCGCAAAGACAACCCGTTGCATTGGCGTGTTCTCTCTTGCGACTACGACACTGTAACAATATGGAACATGATTTAATTTTTGTTCTCGTTCTTTCATTCACGTTAGCTCGTCTAGCAGCTTCTCGAGCAACATTGGCGTTTGTACAAGACCGCTATCGCGCACGTCTAATCGAATCGGTCGTAATATGTTTACCTTCGCAAAAGTTGGCGTATGGTTCGCTTGCAGAGAAGCGATCTCGGCAAGCCAATGATTCAGTTTCAGTCGTAGCTACATGTGTCTAATATCGGCGAATAACCTAATTTTCGATATATAAAGTCTTAGCTAGGAGTCCTGCCGTACATTTAAGAGCTCACAAGTAACACATTCATCACTAGAGGCCTGGCTCTAGCAAAACGACGGTTGCTAAAAAGAACACACAAGCGCTAATTGCGACACCATATACTGAGACATAACAGTACAGAAAGAAACATACAAGAAAGATCGAACTTATAAACGTTTGAGTCTTCACGCTTTTTGATTTCACGTATCTTACGTAGCCATGTACAAGCAGAAGTGAAGCCTGTGATTCCACTGATCGGCGTCATCGTAAGGAGAGGCACCACTTTGAGAGTCCAAGTTACCATTGTCTTCATCGTTCCAATGAAGAGTGTGAGGAAAGGGCCCTTTCATGCCGTACACTTCCTGGCAAAGAGATCCTGCCTTTAGCAAGACGAAATCTTTGTCAATAGGAAGATAGATAGGATTATAAGGATATCCATCTCGCCTGCAGCAGAAGTATATCCTTGTGTTGTAGTTGTACTTTCCATCAGGAAGAGCTCCCCCTACGTAGTTCGAATTGTCGCTGTTCTCATCATCCCAGAAAATAGAACCACTTTCGAATCCAGGTGGGCATGACAGTTTTTTCAAAATGCAATAATCTCCGGCAGGCCATTCAGTCGTTTCGGAACCGTTTTCGATGTCGTCTATTTCATGCATGCAAAACCTCAATTGAATATTGTCAACCTGGTCAACCAAACTGTTTATTCGGAAAATATTATTTGCTGGCACATAGCTTGGAGATGCGCGCGGGTCGTTAGTGTCAAAGTAACGGTATCCAAATGCCCAGTCTTTACCTGGACACTCTTTACCTGGAAACTGAACGAGGCCGTACGTGCCACGAGGCCAGCCAAGACGGACGGCATAAGAAGTCGAGTCAACATTTGGCTTAACGGCACTTCTGTAAGACGCGTGTTCTTTGAGAGCTGTTTGAATATTTCCAAGACGGTTTAAAACTTCTTCATCCTTCGTATAACTGCAAGATATAAATTTGTCAATAGCTGTAAGTTTGATCGAAATTGGCTCAGAAAACTGCACTTCCGCATCGGCTTCTTCCCAGTCTTCCGTGGCTTCGTTCCAATAGATAGTGCTGCCTTTGGAACTAGTTCTTTTCGTCGCTTTGCTAATCATATCAGAAGAGGACGTCTCGGCCAACGTACCAACGTCGACGCTTACTGCGCCAGTGATTCCAGAATAGCTGAGAGACGCTTGTACGCCGACGTCGAGTTGTGTCATAGCGTACTTGGCGACGTCCGAGAAGGACGACTGGTACTCTTCGATATAAGTGCTACCAACCGTCGCCTCTGTGATGACGTGAGTTCCCCACTCCTTAAGAAATGTCCCGTACGCATCTCGGTTGTATGTTGCGGGAAGAGACTTGACTCGGTTGACAAACATATTCGTCAGGGAATATTCCGAACTGTTCTCTGCCATTTCAAGTTTATACCTTGCTGCGCCTCGAATACACGAGCGCACGGTTTCGTAGTAAATTCGCTTCTGCTGTTGAAAGCCGCTCTTCTTTTCTTGAAAACTAGAACTCAACGTAAAAGCATAGTCCACTAAGCCGAACGAGCCCTCCGCCGAAACACTGACGTCTACTTCCAAATTCTTCTGATAGCTTGATTCTCCCAAATCGATTTTGCTTGCTTTGGCGAGGGTGCACGCAGTCCGCTCGAAGTATTCGATTTGGTCAGCTATGTGGTACCTACCGTCGTCAGACAGGTGATTACATGTGTAGGTTTTAGCAAGAATAACGTGCGAGCTTTTGATTCCAGGGTCGGTAGCAGTCTCTCTTATTCGGTCTCCGCGCGGATTTCCGTCAAGGATATTGTAGCCGGCGCCCAGATAACGAGTCGCCGCTGTACGCGGTGGAAATCCGTCTGCGCAAGCATTCTGAAGAGCGCACGGCTTCTTGGACGAGCTGCATGAACTGCTTGCTAAAGAGATCGCGATAGAACACGCAAGTACAGCAAGTTGCATCTCTGGCTAATGACCGGCTCCGAGGCGACGAGGCGAAGGACTGACTGCTTTCCGGCGAAAGCGGTGGCTTTTAATACTTGCTTGGGCGTGCAGCGGATGCGTGCAATTATGCAATTAAAGAGCCACCTGGAGAAGCAATACAGATCGGTGTACAGAATGAGACTTCCCATTTTTTTGACAACTTGCTGCACTATTTGCTACAAGAGGATTGCGATATACGAAAATAGGCCTATACCTCGGTAAAACGTCCTACTCTGAGGCTAATACATGGTGCGAAGGAGTGATTGCTTGGGGGCATCATGGGTGGCTTCATATTGTTTTTCTCTGACAGCTGACGCACGCAAGGACACCTTCTTGCGCCAAGAACATTGATTGCTCTGACAGCTGACGCACGACAGCTGACGCACGACAGCTGACGCACGACAGCTGACGCACGACAGCTGACGCACGACACATTTTTGAGCCAAAATACCCCAATAAAATCCGCCCTCCATTAGAAGCCGCCCTCGATTAGAAGCCGCAAAAATTTCCTTTTATCGTAAAGGAGAAGCCGCGCGCGAACTTGAAAATGTGTTTCACTGCTTTTTTGCATAAGGCAAAGCCACTCAGATACCATTGCAAACGATTTTACGAGAAATATAACCCTAGCGCTCGAACAGAGACCGCACTTTTTCTGCAGCTACTATTGACTTGGGCCACGGCTGTTATTGGGGACTTTACGGTAGGATATGCAAAGCGCGCCGAAAGTAACTCCTCTGAGAATCCTGCAGCTAATTAGTGTTGATTGCTGCAACAGCTGTGTTGCTTTCCTGTACACTATTGAATAACGGTGATGTGTTTGATCGTGCATCTGTTCCTTCAGTGCAACTGGCAGTTCATGCTGATAAGACAAGGATCATGCATTGACTCACATTTGTCGTCTTTGTAGAAAATGTTGGGTTAGCCATCTCTCCTTCTGGAGCAGAAAGGATTTTCTCAGCAGACAGCAAGAACGTAATACAATGTTTTCACTCATTCACTTATGTAATCTATCAGTGGCACCACAGCTGGCTCATGTATCCTAATACAAGCTCAAGCCATCTGTTCAGTTTGCCACCACATGCAGCACCTTAGCTTTTAGGCTTTTAGCAGTCGCAATGTTAAAACTTATCTCCAACGGTTTGATAGCTCCTTGCATCTGAACAGAACGGCAGATGTTTTTTATGTAGCACCAGCTGCACAAACCGCACGCTAATTGAATTAATGACCTCAATCATTGCAGCCCTTCAGAGTGTCTACATAAAGCCGTGGTCTTGCACTTGCAGTCAGTACAAGCGCTACTCTCGTGATTGACAAGCCACTCATGTTCGCTGCTTTCTATCTTCTCATTGTTTTAGCTCCAACTCTATACGCTGAGACCTGCACGTCGAACAATGATGTCAGTCAGTCCTGCTCACCTGACACCGCCGCATCTTGCACAGAACGACCGCCGGTCGCACCATCAACCCAGTTTCTTGGCGTTGGCTATAACCTTCTCACCGGAAACCCAGACGATACCAGTCGCGGTGTTGACCCAGGAATAAAGGTCAATCGGCGCATCATGAAGCTGACAACCAACTGCAGTAAGACGACCAGCGACGGCAAGTACCTTCTACCGGATCAAGCGTACTTTTCGCGCCGGCTGTCGTGCAATGTGCAGGAGTTGACAGAGGTTACTCAAAACGCAGCACAACTTCGCGATCAATTGAGAGTGAATGTCGGCGTCGAAGCGTCAGGGTCGTACGGTCTGTTTGACTTTGCCTTCACGGCTAACAACAATTTTCAGAAAGAAGAAAAAAAGTTCGAAAAGAAAGGCAGGTTTGTTTTCTCTAAGACTAGGACTTGTGAACGCGGAACGGCTCGATATCTGCTCGGGAATCGTCAGCAGTCAGATATCGGTCTCTCAGAAGAGTTCGAAGCTTCTATTCGGTCGCTTCCAGCAAAGTACGCAGATAGCAGAGCGACATATTGCTCGTTTCTAGAAAATTGGGGAACTCATTTTATTCGAGAAATCGATTCGGGAAGCAAGTACACCGAAAGCTACGAGTCTACCACGTCCGAATCAGCTAAGTACGCTATGCAAAACAACGCAGCGGGAGTTTCTTTTTCAGGAGGCGCACTTGGCCAAACTTTGTCTGCGTCGGTTCAAGTGAGGACGCTGGCTGAGGACGAAAAATACTTGATGTCTTTGTTATCAACTAAGAAAGTCATTAACAAAGGCAGTAGTATATACTGGAACGGACAGACGTATGTCGTACCTCCGGGCAGTGAGAACGTCGAGCCACTTAAGTTAAAGCTCTCGTCAATTGCGTCGGTTTTAAACTGTGATTTCACAACAGATGAAGAAGTTATTAGCCGAAAAAAAGAAATTGAGACTGCTTTAAGAAACTACGGCACTTCTTGCGGGCTTTCAGTATCTCTTCCGCAAAATGCACTCCACGCCACGCAATTCAAATATTGGCCTAAAGATACGTACGGCTTGATTAAGCCTAGCGGTGTCGATTGCGAGAAATACTCCTCTATACCCGGTACTAACGAGTGGCTCGAAGGTACACGTTTTCAAGACACAGAATCGAGCAGCAGATTTAGCAATTCTCCGCTAAAGGTCGATGCAGTATTAGATCATTACAATAACGTTCGTTGGAAGTTTTGCATAAGGGTCACGAATAACGTGAGAAATAGTTTGGTTGACTTATCTCAGCATTTTCCGTGGCCTACAGGCAGCTACTGCATACTTAAAAAAATCAATTGCCCAACAGGCTTCAAGAACAAAGAGATATTCTGGGACGACGAAGATACAAGTCACAATTGGTTCCAAGGTACTCTTCCTGATGGCACCTACAATTATGATACAAGAATGGAGTTCTGCTGTCGAAATGACGGCCTCACATCTACCCCAATGTACCTTCCAACAGAAACTCCTTTTATTCTTATGCCAACAAGCCCAGCTTGCCAGCAGGTGGTAGGAATGACCGTAGAACAAGAGTGGATAGTATGGGACGACGAAAATACGGATAACGACGACTATAACTCTCCTACCCAGCCAAGGCCTTACGACAGCTGGCCTACAAGGTACGAGCACCAGCTCCACTTTTGCTACTACGAAGCAAAGTAGGTCGCGGAGTTAAAAAAGGAGACATTTGAATTACTTCTGCTGCATGTCAATGCCTAAACGTTTATTGTAACTGATGTCAAGTTCTGTGATGTTGCCTTTAATGTTTTGTCTTTCGATTGATCTATGTAAGAGTTTTGTCTGTAATCATGCAAAGTAGCTAAGAGGCGCAAGTGTTCTTTGATTGATCATGGTAGAGTGTGGTTCTTCACTAAAACGGAAGGACCACTATACGTCAATAGTTTCGACCTTAATTCGTTGTCAGTGTTGCCGCGTAAAATTTTATTTTAGCGTAATGTTTTAGGCAAAATAACTAAAAGAAAGATGGCGAATATCTTTAAAAAAGCGTTTCAGTGCGCCAGTTCTTTTCTAAGAGTTCTACAAGCGAGCGATCTTTTCTCTGCTGTGAGAAAAATTAAATCTTATCTTTGTTGTTCAACGGAGGAAGGAGCGATGAAATTGTTCGATCATTCCTTCTTACCTATATTCCCGTCGTCAGATTATAGCAATAGAAGCAGAATTTTGAGTAGGTAGAGAAGACTCACTGGGACACCGTAAAGGCTACTCTCGACGATATACTTGTACCGTGAGCAGAAGAGAAAGAAGCGCGTTTAAATTCTGCACTTCAGTCATCAATTCATTGACTTTTTTCAAAGAACGGCAGCGTAGCAGTGCACTGCCCCTACCAATGGCATTTTAGTGAGTCTATAAGGGTCGTTTGCGTGGACCACATCCTTACAGCACGAGGGGCGGATGTCCTACTTGCTGACCAGTATCCCACCCCATTCATGTCACCAAGCCCTTTTCTTCCAACAGGTACGTCTGTTCTCTTCTTTTTCTTCAGTTCGCTCTCCGTGGTGATAACCAGTTGTAATCGCGAGCGGGATTCACATAGGGACGTCATGGGTTGGACTGTCGTTTAGAAGCGGTAGTGCCGGCGTGCTCAAACACGTTGTAATTGAGAAGGCCGGATTCGAAGTAATGGGCGCTCTGAAGGTCCAAAGGAGAGCTTTTCGGTCGCTGACAGATGTCATCGTCGAAAGCTGTTTGTCTTCTGCAGTTCATCTGCTGTCGGGTACTGAGAATACAATGCAATTGCAAGGACGTCTGGTCCTTATGATCCTATTGTTTTGGACTACATATGCGCTACACTGTTATATACAACACAGAAGTCATGCAAAAGTTAAGTTAATAAAAGGCTGGAAAAGGTGGTTTCCTCTCAGGAAAATTGGTGTAGTTTGCCTGAATGATTGACATTTCTTTGCAATACGCTCCGATCCTTAACTAACCTAATTAATTAATGTGTAACCATCTATGACGTAACCGTACTGCTGAGGATGAATGAACGAGGAGAGGACGTCGATCAGGAGCAGATCAAGCAGATACGGGAGGGTTGGATTGAGAGAATGGAACGATAGGGAACTTTAGACTCCCTGCTTTCCCGGATCGACAAGACATGACTTCTCCATTCGATCTCCCCGAAGTTCTACACGATATTATACGTCGTTGCGACGCTCGCACTCTCTCCTCGGCGTACTGTGTCAATCGGCTGTGGTGCGCAACGGCCAATCGCGTGAGAAACAACGCTTCGAGGCCCTTTGCCACGCACGTAAACTTAGGCTCGACTACGTCGAGTGTCTGCGCGACATCGTCGTGTTCGTCGAGTCCCCTCAACGTTGTCCCGCCGCTGTAATCGTTTTCGTGACGCACAGCGCGTCGATATTCGATCGAGAGGACACTGAACCGGAAGTGACGTCACTTTGCCACAAAGTCCCGTCGAACTGCATATTAGGCGTCATCGGCGAAACGGGTCGCGTTTTCATTCCTACCGATCGACAACCGTTCGTCATGACAACGCTCGTCATTCCGCGATGTCGCCTTCAACTTTTCGGCGTAAATGGCTGCAAAAAACCAGACGATTTCACTGAAAATGCAATTCGAAGCATATTCACAAATGACGACTATCGCTGCAGGCTATGGTGACCTAGATTTCCCTTAAATAATTATTTGTCGCAAATAATGCGAAAACCCTATCCTTACCGCCCACCTCTACTTAGACGAGAAAATCCGTCACGCCAACTAGATAAATAAGAGCCCATTTCGAGACGATCGTTCGAGAAATGCGCCCTGGAAAGGATCTCCGGCACATCATCGACATGACCAATCCTACCTAACTCACTGAACGAATTAACAACGCGTTGGTGTAATAGAGTCATTCAGGTGTTTTCGGACAGCCTGAATATCGGACAAGCGTACTGAGCCCCTGGTGCAACGAACCCCAACCCCCTTTACCTGCGTTGCAACCTTGCTTGTTGAGAAACAACCACACAAAATTGCAGAGCCATTCGTTACACGCATGCTACAGGAGGCGTCATTTTGTATTCCCGGACATTGACATACGAAGTCGGACAGCATCAGATAAAGCGGACAGGCCTTCTAGCGGCTATTCCTTTGCACCATTACAGCACTTATTATATAACGTTCGAAAGCGCTTTCCTTGCTCTTTCACGTGGTGCAAACGGTTTTGCTAAAAATGCAATTGCCTTTGAATTACGAATTTTTGAAAAACGTCAGTTTTTCGCCTATTTTTTAAACTTTTTCTAAGGTCGTAACTCAAAGTTTGCACCATGAAACAATTCCATTTCTTAGTTTAAACATTGAAAATAGTGATTTTTTAATTTTACGTGACTACTAGCTCTTAGTTGGACGTTTTGAACGGGATCGATTATCTTAGAAAAGCTTTCCAGCCAATACTTCTTGCCTATTTAACATCTTTTAAAGCCTGTTTCGACAGAATCGAGCTGACTACTAGCTTTCGTGGCCGCTTGCTTCGTGCTGCGCTAAACCGTTTTATCGTTGAAAGTCAGAACCACATTCGAAATGAAAGAATCTAGTTTCACGAAAGCAGCGTCGTTATCTTCTCCGTCTATTCGACAATTTTTTTCCAGTTGTTGCTTTCCCCACTCGATCGCCGAAAAAACAGCCAAAGCCCACGCCATTTCCATAAAAGCACGCGGCAAGCTGCGACTGTCAGCTCGATTCTGTCGAAACAGGCTTTTAAAGATGTTAAATAGGCAAGAAGTATTGGCTGGAAAGCTTTTCTAAGATAATCGAACCCTTCAAAAGAGTAGTCACGCTAAATTAAAAAAATAACTTTTTTCTATGTCTAAACTAAGCAATGGCATTGTATCATGGTGCAAACTTTGTGTTACGACCTTAGAAAAGTTTCAAAAATTGGCGAAAAACTGCCTTTTTTAAAAATTCGTAATTCAAAGGCAATTGCTTTTTTAGCAAAATTGTTTGCACCACGGGTGGGGGCCTCTCCATGAAAAACTGACCCAGAGGGTCACTCGTTTAGGGAGGTCTGAATTTTTATGACAAACCGTTTTCCTTTAATCACTTCAACTTCACGGCTGTCATGCATGTGTGGTCACGGGACAGCAGGTGTCACTTGCGGGCGAGTTCCTGGACAGCAAGTATCACGTGCGGGCGAGTCCCCTGGTCCCTAGGTGTGGCCGCGTTTTCCGCGCATTTCCAAATCACAGGTAGGCTTCTTTGCGATATTGTGTGGCTTTTCTTCACTTTCACCAAATGTATGCTGTGCAGTTCAAACTAAAAGGCTCTTTGACCTGCCAATACCGTATTTACTCTAATAGACCCATTCGATCCTCTAACGAAGCAACACTCTAAACAACTTTGCTACGGACCATCGCTCAAGCACGTAAGAACGTGAGTTAACATTGGTTTTGAAACAAAATACTGAAAAAATTGACGCTGCTGCTTTTCATAGAGTAAATACGTACAATCGACACCAAATTAGACGGTCTCAGTATTGCGCACGCTAAGGCCTCTTTGATGCCATAGAATATTTTGGTGCGATTTTTTAGAGTTCCTCGCGCGGTTTTTGGACAGCTTGCAAGCGATGAAGCAGAAGGTCGTGGTCATACTAATCATTTTTACCTTGGGATACTCCCTCGTAAGCAACTAATTTGTCTTCTAACATATATAATCTAATCTTGCATTGTAGGGCTTAGCTCTATTGATGTTGTTTTCTGTGAGCAAAGCCAATGACTTTGCAGGTGAAGACTGCCTTTTCAACGAAGAATGGATTTGCAATTTTCGTACCATTCTTAGTTGGTCATCAATTGTTTTACTTGTTATAACTGCCATCATACTGGGTATAAAGTATAGAGATGGCAGCCTACTCAGCGAATTTGGCAGGGAATCGTTGATTTTTATCTTTCTTGGGTCAATAACAGTGTTAATGTGGCTAGTATTGGCCGCTGGAATTTTGAAAGACTGGACATTCCAAGATATTAACTTTCGATTTGGCGATGACCCAATTTTTGATTTTGGCGAGATGTATCGAAATGTCATCGCAGCTTTAGTTTCCGCAGTGGGTTCTCTGCTGCTATGGGTGAGCGACAACTGCACATCTCAGCTATTCAGCCTCAACTCAGTTTTTAGATTCTTCTCATACTTCTCCACGTAGCAAGTGTGATTCCTTGTAACGCGAAGGCAATTCCGAAACTGATTCTGCATTCTTTTGCAATGGTAAGTTTGTTTTGCAGCCACGCGGTACTGCCTTATTAGACTTGAAATTCTCTTTTTCTTCCTTTTCTTAGGTCTCAGGATTAATAGTGACCATTCTCACAATTTCAAAGGGATACACCCACACTGATATACTTAACAATTCAACCAACGTTACGTGCGGTTTTGCTTCGAATTTCGTTTGCCGTTTTGTCATTGGAAGCGGTTTTGCGGCTGCGGTTGTCTACGAGATTCTAATTCCTACATCATTCCTTGTCACGGCGTACCTCCAGGGGATACAGATGTTTTCACTTCTTGTGGACTTGCCCATGGCAGCTTTTTTTCTTGCATTTGGGATTCTTCTCATTTTTGATTCTGAAGGTTTTGTCCACGACGAAGGAAGTTCTAAAACTGCCGCCTGTGCCATTGCTTTTCTAGGATTCATTTCGTTGGTACGGAACTTATACAGTTTACTGAAGCAGATTAGGCAGTCACCATGTTATTATTCCTAGAGTATCTCGTGTGCTGTAGACGTCATAAAATGTAAGTACATGCACTTGACTTCAAAACGATTAGACAATTGTCATATAATCTCCTGTGCAGACTGCAGAAAGAGCTGCTCCGGGATGCACCGCAAGGTTTGTAGTGGTGGGTGCTCCTGTTGCCGGAACGAAGAGAACAAAGCATTGATAAATGATGACGATGACACTGAGAGAACATATCCTTCCCAAAAAATTTACCGCGGTTCAGAATACGTTCCGGTGAATCCAGAAAGCTCTGAGTACGAAGATATAGCAAAAAAAAATGCCTTATCAGGTCATCAAGATGGAAAAAATCATATGCACTAAAGTGCGTACTAGATTTGACGACGAAAGGAAAAGACTTCGGTCGAGAAGACGAGCAGAACTGCAAAGAGGAATAGCCAAAGAGTGTCTCCAGCTTTCCCTCGGAACAACGGCTCAGGCTGCTAAGTCTATAGTTGAGCAAGGCTTCATGAAGAGAAAACCGTTCTCTTCACGGAAAAGGAGTGTACTTTGCTGTCAATTCTGACATAGCTTTGAGCTACTCTCACCCCCCTGATCCACACACAGGATACAAAACGTTGCTTTTCTGTGATGTTCTGATAGGAATGTTTACCAAAGGTGTCAAGGACAGCGTTATGCCTCCTCCTATTCCAGGCTATCCTCGTCTCCCCAACTCCGACGACTACTTGTATGATTCTACTGTGGACGCTATTAGCAATCCAAAGATATACGTTAGCTGCTACAAAGGAAACCTCTACGCGTTTCCAACATATATAATTACTGTACGCAAGGTTAACTTGTAAATGGCATGCCTGTGGAAGTTCCTGTGCACGTGTTCTACATGACCCGTATGTTTCGTTTAGTATGAAAATTGTCTTTGCTCTTTTCTCTCGTGTTTTCGGTGAACGCTTCGGCCCTCTTGAGACAAGAATGCAAGTTCAGCGTCAGCCTGACTGATGACGACACGTATCGGCTTCGCTGGACGGTCGATAACGGAGATGGCGTCGTAAAACGTCGGGATCTAAGCGAAAACGACGGGATGGAACGGCTTCGGATTGTAGCCAGACAGAAAGATGTCATACTCGGACATTGTCACAGGTTGGGTCAAAAACGGAAAAGGTTTCTTCAGGTCACGAAGACACGCTCACACATCCCAATGCACACACACCTCGTTATTTATAGGATAGGCATTCATTGGGCCGCTTTCTTCCGCCGCTCGATTCCAAACAGATTGTCGAACTGATGGCGGCAAACGAAGACGAGAGACGACGACGGTGCTCGAGTTCACTCGCAATCTTCGTGCTTGTGAACCGAACGACACGGACGTTCCAGTACACTAGGGCACAGGATGTTACTCTATTTGTTATGCGCATTTTAGTTGCGTAGTCTGACACGGCGCGAGTGATCTACGCCTATCATCTCGCCGACCCGGAATCGTTAAATGGGTTAATGCAACATACCAAATCGGGTTCAAAAACGTCACTTTGCTGACGGGTATCGGTGTTACTCAACCGTTTCCGTGTGACACGCCCTCGTTTAAGCTCATGACAAACAGGGTTTGTTATTTTTAAGGAATTCTACCTCTCATTTAAGTTTTTTCGTTGTGTTTTAGGTAGCCTTGCCGACGTCTGATACGACGTACGGGTGCACGCCGTTTCGATTGCCCGTGCTACCGGAAGGAGGCTGCCTGTTATTGGGGTACTTACATAGTTATTGATTTTTCCTAATTAACATTTATCTCTTTTTCTATTTGAGTTTGATCCCGTTATCGATAACGAGGAGATTTTTAATCATATGATTGTTTGTCGATGCGACAGCGCCGCCGAGTATCGTGATCGGCGAGCAGGGCACATGTCTCACGCTAAACTACAACGTTCAACTTTTCGGGGCGTGGGCAATCGGCGGTCAGGTAGAGACTCTTTTGTTGATAATAGATGAGCACTAATAAGTTTTTAGATAATCCTAATTTTAATGTTATTGAGAAACTACATATAGACATTTTACATATAGACATTATAACAGATAATCATATATATATTAGGCTTGCTTGAGTACGTACTTTCTAGTGGACCAATTGTTACACCAAAAAGAACAAACCATATCTGACCAATACCACTATATGCGAATAGCTGTTTAATTAAGTTTAAATTCAATTAAGGTCTCCATAGCTCCAGTATATCATAGATAGTATCATTAGCAAATGCAATGCTATATTATGACATCGACTCGTTTTGTAGGGACTGATGTTTCTAGACGGGGCTGGCATTCGGTTCAATGGAAACTGAAGCGTTCGATATGCTCTGCTCGAAATGCATTACAATAACGTCGAAGAGCGATCGGGTATTTTATTAAATAATTAAAAAATTATTTCGTTTTGGAACTCGTTCTGTTTTTTTCTTTTAGATTACGTAGACTCGTCTGAATTGAAACTCTTTTATAGAACCACACCGTCTAGGCACGATGCAACGATTCTCAAAGCTGGTCAATACTTTCTATAGCGACAGGGTTTTTTTATCCACCTGGATTGACGAGAGCTATGGTGATGTCCTATTGCTCGCCAAAGTGCACTAAAGTGGCATCTCTTTATAGAGAACAAAATTCCTTATTAGCATCGTCTTATTTCTGCGTTTAGGGCGTTCCTTCATAAGGCTCCAGGGTGATCGCCACTCTCTTGCACTGTTTTTCAACTGTCGCTTAACTAGCCTAGGCCTTGCAAGTTGCAGAACAGCTTCAGTTCCCCAGCTGCGGTGCCTGCGATTTGCGGCATTTGCAGAATATTTTAATTAATTGGTTTCTTCAAAGGTGGTATCCTTTACAACACTGAAGAGCCAGCAACCGCCTTATGGAAACTTTGGAACGGCGATATAGAATCATCAATCGCAATCATCACACGCTTTAGAGGTATAAACAAAACAAACGACTTTGATTATTAATTTAAAAAGGCTTTGGCATCAGTATTTAGATTTGCATGTTGTTGGGACGACTTCAACCTTACGAGATCTTACAGCAGTGTACAAAACGGAGAACCAGGACATGGCACACATCACGCTTTTCTCCATGCTGGGAACAAATCTCTTGGAATCTTTGAGGATGTCGTTTTTCTGAACTGTCATGCGCTCCCAAGACCCTCCGAGGCCAACGAGGTGAAAGAGGCCTTACCTCTATAGCAGGGGCCGATAGAGTTGGCTTCCCCACTATGGCGAGACGCGGTGGGTCACAATGGCGGTCCCCTTGGATAACATGGGTGGCGGACTCACATCCGAGGACGCTTCACTCCCAAGGCCATCTTCGAGGCCAATCGAGGATAAAGAGGCCGCACCCCGTGCTTCGTGGGTCAACCGAGGCTCCGGGCTCAGCTCACCAGGGGGCGTGGGCGAATCGTCCCCCAGCCTAAAGACGCCGGGAGGACTTTGTTGTTATTCTTGCAGGACTTCCGGGTTATTTCCGGGTTTATTTAAACAAAAAAATGTAATGCCGTTTGACTTTTTGTTTTGTCGCGGCCTATCTAACATCGAAGCACGCGCGCGCGTGACTGAATGCTCCCCTCCCTCTCCTCAAACTACACTCCAAAGTTCATGCACTAAGTAAAAAACTAAAAAAATTAAAATTCGGTCAAGAAATAGTTCGTGTTTCGAGAAAATTCGACGCCACTGATAATCTTCCGAACGCTAACGCCGTCAAGCCTCCATAACACACTGCGTCTTCTCAAAAGAAAAGATTGACTGATTTTTTTTTCCTCCTGTAACTGCTGCAGTT